>NC_064308.1:572533-605115 GCF_023373825.1 Bactrocera dorsalis | reverse complement strand
GCGAATTAATAAGCTTTTGGCCATTTCGACTATGGTTCGGTTAGCTTCGCTCCGCAACACCATTTTGCTGGGGTGTATACGGGACGGTCAACTCCCTCTTTATACCACAACTTTTCAAAAAATTATCGAATTCATTGTTTATATATTCTTTGCCATTATCACTTCGTATGGCTTTTATCTTACAGTCCATTTGGCATTCAACATAACTTTTAAAATTTCTAAATTTTTCAAAAACTTCACTTTTGGCCTTCATAAAGTTATACAAATGTCTTTCTAGAAAAAATCGTCTATAAATGTAACAAAAAATCGATTACCACCTAGCGATTTAACATTCATAGGCCCACACACATCTGTATGCACAAGTTCAAGTACTTTCTTCGTTGAACGCTCAGTCTTTTGTACAAACGGTAATGCACAAATTTTCGCTTTATTGCACGTATCGCAATTCACTTGTTTTGGTATACCCTTTAATTTCATACCATGGACTAACTCTTTTTCACTGAGTTCACGTAAATTTTTAAAATTCAAGTGTCCGTATCTGTTGTGCCACATTGTAACTTGCGAGTTAGTTAACATATTCACAACACCAACAACTCTTTTTTCAATATATAAATATAAGTCATTTATTCGTTTTGCTTTTAACACTAATTGTTTTTCTTTATTTTTCACTAAAGCCGTTTCTTTTTCGAACATAGTGTAATTTCCGAACTGCGCTGCTTTAACTCACTGACACAAAATTCATGCGTAGCGCTGGTACATATAAAACGTTTTGTAGTTCTATTTTGCCTTTTTCACTTTGCAATAACACAGTACCTATACCGTATGACTCAACATATTGATCAGCTGCTAACATTATTTTTGCTTCTTTCTTTTTAAACGAAATAAACAAACTTTTATTACAACACATATGAGAGGTAGCGCCACTGTCGATGCACCAAATATTTTTCTTCTGCTTTTCATCAATGCTTCCAAGAATTAAGCAGTTTGATGATTCTTCATATTCACTTTGATTATTGCTTACTTTGTTTAAACTTCGGCATTCACTTGCCCGATGACCCGATCGTTGACAATTGAAGCATTTGCCCTTAAATTTGAATTTCTTTTGCTTCTTCACTTCTTTCGTCGCATCGCTTTGCCAATCGTGTGTTCTAACGCTGCTTAGTTGCTTTTGTGCTGCATACGTGCTTTTGTTTGCGCATGCATACACTGCTTGCATGTCCTCTCTTTCATTTCGTTCTTGCCTACGCGTACCTTCTTCTAGAATTTTTGCTTTGACTGTGTCAAAAGTTGGCAATTCGTCGCGCGTCTCAATTGCTACAACAAAAGTTTCCCACGAGCTAGGAAGACTTGACAACAACATTATGGCTTTCAAATCGTCCGCTATTTGTATGTTCAATTCCGTTAGTTTGTCGACCGTTTCGACGAACAACTGTAGATATTGAATCACGCTATCATATTGCTGCATATTCAAACGCAACAATTTTTGATATAACTGCACTTTTCTAATTGGTCCAACTGGCATATGAATTTGCTTCAATTTCTGCCATGCTTCTGATGCCGTTTTGCATGATTTTATATTTTTAGTACAGATGCACTAAGCAATCCATACCAAGATGCGTAAAAATATGAACTATACATATATATGCAAATTAGCCGTTTTAAGGTTATTGGAGTTATCATATAGCCATAACGACAGTGTATTTGGAAATATTTCACAATCTTATATTAAGGCGGAGAATCGATTTTGTAGTACATATACTTTAAGCACTCGATACCAAGTTGCGTAAAAATATGAACTATACATATTTATGCTTATTAACCCTTTTGAGGTTATTGGAGTTGTCATATAGCCATAACGACAGTGTATTTGGAAAAAATTCACAATCTTATATTAAGGCGTAGAATCGATTTTTTAGTACATATGCACTAAGTAACCGATACCAAGTTGCGTAAAAATATGAACTTTACATATTTATGCTAATTAGCTGTTTTGAGGTCAATAGAGTTGTCATATAGCCATAATGACAGTGCGTTTGAAAAAATTTCACAATCTTATATTAAGGTGTTGAATCGATTTTTTAGTACATATGCACCAAGCAATCTACACCAAATTGCGTAAAAATATGAACTATATATATTTATGCTAATTAACCGTTTTGAGGTTATTGGAGATGTCATATAGCCATAACGACAGTGTATTTGGAAAAATTTCACAATCTTATATTAAGGCGGAGAATCGATATTTTAGTACACGTGCACTAAGCAATCGATACCAAGTTGCGTGAAAATATGCAATATACATATATGTATATGCTAATTAGCCGTTTTAAGGTTTTTGGAGTTGTCATATAGCCATAACGACAGCGTATTTAGAAAAATTTCACAATCTTATATTAAGGTGTAGAATCGATTTTTTAGTCCATATGCACTAAGCAATCTATACCAAGCTGCGTAAAAAAACAAACTATACATATATATGCTAATTAGCCGTTTTAAGGTTTTTGAAGTTATCATATACCCGTAACGACAGTGTATTTGGAAAAATTTCACAATCTTATATTAAGGCGGAGAATCGATATTTTAGTACACATGCACTAAGCAATCTATACCAAGTTGCGTAAAAATATGAACTATACATATTTATGCTAATTAACCGTTTTGAGATTATAAGAGTTGCCATACAGCCATAACGACAGTGTATTTGGAAAAATTTCATAATCTTATATTAAGGTGTAGAATCCATTTTTTAAGTACATATACATTAAGCACTCGATACCAAGATGCGTAAAAATATGAACTATACATATTTATGATAATTAGCTGTTTTAAGGTTATTGGAGTTATAATATAGCCGTAACGACAGTGTATTTGGAAAAATTTCACAATTATGTATTAAGGTGTAGAACCGATTTTGTAGTACATATGCACTAAGTAGCCGATACCATGTTGCGTAAAAATATCAACTATACATATATATGCTAATTAGCCGTTTTAAGGTTTTTGGAGTTATCATATACCCGTAACGACAGTGTATTTGGAAAAATTTCACAATCTTATATTAAGGCGGAGAATCGATATTTTACTACACATGCACTAAGCAATCTATACCAAGTTGCGTAAAAATATGAACTATACATATTTATGCTAATTAACCGTTTTGAGATTATAAGAGTTGCCATACAGCCATAACGACAGTGTATTTGGAAAAATTTCACAATCTTATATTAAGGTGTAGAATCGATTTTTTAGTACAGATGCATTAAGCAATCTATACCAAATTGCGTAAAAATATCAACTATACATATATATGCTAATTAGCCGTTTTAAGGTTTTTGGAGTTATCATATACCCGTAACGACAGTGTATTTGGAAAAATTTCACAATCTTATATTAAGGTGTAGAACCGATTTTTTAGTACATATGCACTAAGCAATCTATACCAAGTTGCGTAAAAATATGAACTTTACAAATTTATACTAATTAGCTGTTTTGAGGTTATTGGAGATGTCATATAGCCATAACGACAGTGTATTTGGAAAAATTTCACAATCTTATATTAAGGTGTAGAATCCATTTTTTTAGTACATATACATTAAGCACTCGATACCAAGTTGCGTAAAAATATGAACTATATATATTTATGCTAATTAACCGTTTTGAGGTTATTGGAGTTGTCATATAGCCATAACGACAGTGTATTTGGAAAAATTTCACAATCTTATATTAAGGTGTAGAATCGATTTTGTAGTACATATGCACTAAGTAGCCGATACCAAGTTGCGTAAAAATATGAACTATACATGTTTATGATAATTAGCTGTATTGAGGTTACTGGAGTTGTCATATAGCCATAACGACAGTGCGTTTGGAAAAATTTCACAATTATGTATTAAGGTGTAGAACCGATTTTGTAGTACATATGCACTAAGTAGCCGATACCAAGTTGCGTAAAAATATCAACTATACATATATATGCTAATTAGCCGTTTTAAGGTTTTTGGAGTTATCATATACCCGTAACGACAGTGTATTTGGAAAAATTTCACAATCTTATATTAAGGCGGAGAATCGATATTTTAGTACACATGCACTAAGCAATCTATACCAAGTTGCGTAAAAATATGAACTATACATATTTATGCTAATTAACCGTTTTGAGATTATATGAGTTGACATACAGCCATAACGACAGTGTATTTGGAAAAATTTCACAATCTTATATTAAGGTGTAGAATCCATTTTTTAAGTACATATACATTGAGCACTCGATACCAAGATGCGTAACAATATGAACTATACATATTTATGATAATTAGCTGTATTGAGGTTACTGGAGTTGTCATATAGCCATAACGACAGTGCGTTTGGAAAAATTTCACAATTATATATTAAGGTGTAGAACCGATTTTTTAGAACATATGCACTAAGCAATCTATACCAAGTTGCGTAAATATATGAACTTTACAAATTTATACTAATTAGCTGTTTTGAGGTTATTGGAGTTCCCATATAGCCATAACGACAGTGTATTTGGAAAAATTTCACAATCTTATATTAAGGTGTAGAATCGATTTTGTAGCACATATGCACTAAGTAGCCTGTTGGCAGATAACCACTGTAGTAGAGAACCACTGTTATAAGGAAACGCAGTGTTGATGGTTCAAAGGTTTAATAAGAAGTGAACTGAATTGAACGTACAATGTAATAAGTAACTTACAATTACAGTTATGACGCTATGATACAGATAATGTCATTTAGAAGGTTGCCATATTAATGATATTAAGATTACAGTGATGATATTAAGATTACAACTTCAACACTTCTTCTTAAGCTTATATATCTACATACTTTTTAACAAAACTTTAATTTAATCCAAGCATTTTTACAAATTTACAGTGCTTTTGCTTAGACAAAGACTTTGTTAAGATATCGGCAACATTCTTATCTGTGGATACATATTTCAAATTGATTTCATTATTTTCAACTTTTTCACGAATGAAATGATACTTAATATCTATGTGTTTTGTACGCTTGTGGTGAACTGGATTGCGAGCGATATGTTGTGCGCTGATGTTGTCACTATATAGCGTTATTGGTGTTGAGCTTGACCAGCCTATCTCTCTTAATATTCTGCTAAGGTATATTGCCTCTTTTGCTGCCATTGCTAAGGCTACATATTCAGCCTCAGTGCTGCTTAATGCTGTGATGTTCTGCTTCGTTGAGGACCACGAAAAAGAACTACTTCCTAAGTAAAAAGCGTACCCTGTGTACGACTTTCTGTCAGACGAATCGTTTGCCCAATCAGCGTCGGCGAACCCCTTTACGTCTTCACCAGTCTGGCAATATTCAATGGACATGTCGATGGTGCCCGATAAATAACGTAGTATATGCTTAGCTGCTGTCTCGTGCTCAATGTGCGGATCTGTATTGTGCCTGGAAAGTTTGCTTACTGCGTGCAAAATATCTGGCCGACTCAAGACCGCTAAATACATGAGAGAACCGACTAGTGATTGATATTCAGTAGCATTTACCTTCACACAATTTTTGTTTGTGCATCCAACTTGGAACCCAGGGTCAAGTGGTGTTGCTACTGCCCTGCAATGTTGCATACCAAAGGAATCGAGAACTGCTCTGATGTACTTCTTCTGGTGCAAAGAAATCGCACCTTTTTCGCCTTTTCGTTGTATTTCCAACCCTAGGAAATAACTTATAGTACCGTAATCATGCATCTGGAACTTTGCTGCTATCTTCTTCTTAATTTCTGCTATTTCATTTTCGCTGGGACATATGATGATCAAATCATCAACGTAGACTGCTATATAACTATACTGCTCATTGTTGTTGTTCACGTACAAACATGGCTCATGTCTACCCCTTTTGAACCCGACGCTGGTTAAAACTGCGTCTAACGTGCTATTCCAAACACGGCCGGATTGTTTCAATCCATAAATTGCTTTTTGTAGCTTTAACACCTTTTCTGGATACTTCTTGCTGATAAAACCCTCTGGTTGTTTCATGAAAACATTTTCTTCAAGTTTGCTGTTCAAATACGCGTTCGATATATCAATATGATGCATGTACAGCTGTTTTTCTGCAGCTATCGCAAAAAGCATGCGTATCGTCTCGTAACGTATAACTGGAGAGAACGTCTCCCAGTAGTTGACACCTAATTGTTGCCCACAGCCTTTTGCAACTAATCTTGATTTAAACTTATCGATATTTCCGCTGGCGTCTCGCTTAATTCGATAAACCCATTTTGAACCAATGGCTTTTTGTCCCTTCGGTAAATCAACTAACAACCATGTATTATTGGCTATAAGAGCATCATATTCCAACTGCATGGATTTTCGCCATTCAACTGCATGTTGACCACTCAATGCTTCCGTTGGACTTTGAGGCGTTTCCTCATCTTCCGTATAGTTTACATTTAAAAGTTGAAACTGCTTCTTTGGCCTGCCTGGTTGACCTGTTCGAATATGTTTTGGTCTACCACGCCCACGTTTTGGTAACTCACCTTGTTCTGAACTTGTTGCGCTCTGCTCTGCTTCAGAATCACTTGCTGTGGCAAACTCATCCTCCTCATCGTCGAAGTCGCTTCTCATTTCACGCTTGCCTACATTTTCAGTTGCTGACTGCTCGTTTTCTGCAGACTTAAGACGAATGATGTTTGTCGCGAAATCACTATTGCATTGTGATGAACTATTTTCTGAAGTGATGCTCGTATTAAACTCGCCTTCAATGAATTTAACGTCGCGCCTTGCTACTATAATACGCCGCTGTTGATCATATAAACGATATGCTTTTGCTGTATTGGAGTAACCCACAAAAATATACTCCTTGCCTTTCGCATCGAATTTGCCTTTGTTTGTTTTGTCTAGTGCAAATGCACGTGACCCGAAAATACGAAGATGCTTTACTGATGGTTTACGCTGCTTCCACACCTCAAATGGAGTACGAGAATTCAATGCCTTCGTTGGGCATCTATTTCGTAAATACACTGCGGTTTGTACCGCTTCAGCCCACAAAAATTGACCAAGATTTGCGCGAATTAATAAGCTTTTGGCCATTTCGACTATGGTTCGGTTAGCTCGCTCCGCAACACCATTTTGCTGGGGTGTATACGGGACGGTCAACTCCCTCTTTATACCACAACTTTTCAAAAAATTATCGAATTCATTGTTTATATATTCTTTGCCATTATCACTTCGTATGGCTTTTATCTTACAGTCCATTTGGCATTCAACATAACTTTTAAAATTTCTAAATTTTTCAAAAACTTCACTTTTGGCCTTCATAAAGTATACAAATGTCTTTCTAGAAAAATCGTCTATAAATGTAACAAAAAATCGATTACCACCTAGCGATTTAACATTCATAGGCCCACACACATCTGTATGCACAAGTTCAAGTACTTTCTTCGTTGAACGCTCAGTCTTTTGTACAAACGGTAATGCACAAATTTTCGCTTTATTGCACGTATCGCAATTCACTTGTTTTGGTATACCCTTTAATTTCATACCATGGACTAACTCTTTTTCACTGAGTTCACGTAAATTTTTAAAATTCAAGTGTCCGTATCTGTTGTGCCACATTGTAACTTGCGAGTTAGTTAACATATTCACAACACCAACAACTCTTTTTTCAATATATAAATATAAGTCATTTATTCGTTTTGCTTTTAACACTAATTGTTTTTCTTTATTTTTCACTAAAGCCGTTTCTTTTTCGAACATAGTGTAATTTCCGAACTGCGCTGCTTTACTCACTGACACAAAATTCATGCGTAGCGCTGGTACATATAAAACGTTTTGTAGTTCTATTTTGCCTTTTTCACTTTGCAATAACACAGTACCTATACCGTATGACTCAACATATTGATCAGCTGCTAACATTATTTTTGCTTCTTTCTTTTTAAACGAAATAAACAAACTTTTATTACAACACATATGAGAGGTAGCGCCACTGTCGATGCACCAAATATTTTTCTTCTGCTTTTCATCAATGCTTCCAAGAATTAAGCAGTTTGATGATTCTTCATATTCACTTTGATTATTGCTTACTTTGTTTAAACTTCGGCATTCACTTGCCCGATGACCCGATCGTTGACAATTGAAGCATTTGCCCTTAAATTTGAATTTCTTTTGCTTCTTCACTTCTTTCGTCGCATCGCTTTGCCAATCGTGTGTTCTAACGCTGCTTAGTTGCTTTTGTGCTGCATACGTGCTTTTGTTTGCGCATGCATACACTGCTTGCATGTCCTCTCTTTCATTTCGTTCTTGCCTACGCGTACCTTCTTCTAGAATTTTTGCTTTGACTGTGTCAAAAGTTGGCAATTCGTCGCGCGTCTCAATTGCTACAACAAAAGTTTCCCACGAGCTAGGAAGACTTGACAACAACATTATGGCTTTCAAATCGTCCGCTATTTGTATGTTCAATTCCGTTAGTTTGTCGACCGTTTCGACGAACAACTGTAGATATTGAATCACGCTATCATATTGCTGCATATTCAAACGCAACAATTTTTGATATAACTGCACTTTTCTAATTGGTCCAACTGGCATATGAATTTGCTTCAATTTCTGCCATGCTTCTGATGCCGTTTTGCATGATTTTATATGCAATAACTGCGTCGGTTTCACATTAAGGAACAAGCATGCCAACGCTTTTTGGTCTGCTGTATTCCATTTTTGCACTTCTTGAGGCGTTGCCTCCTCTGGTTTTTCATCACTAATCACGTACCACAAATCTGTGGTAATTAGCACACTGCGCACAGATACCGACCAGACGTCGTAATTGTCTTCTGCAAGTTTTTCTATTTGCAGAGACAAACTCATTTTAAAAACGTATTTAAAAAACCGCGCACACACGAAATTGAGAAATTCACTTCAGTCAATATTTCACTTGAGTTAGTATTTTTCTTTACATAACTCGCAACTGTCCCGCTATAACAAATGGTGCCCTATGCGTTTTGTCCTGGGCCCATAACTATTGTTGGCAGATAACCACTGTAGTAGAGAACCACTGTTATAAGGAAACGCAGTGTTGATGGTTCAAAGGTTTAATAAGAACTGAACAGAATTGAACGTACAATGTAATAAGTAACTTACAGTTACAGTTATGACGCTATGATACAGATAATGTCATTTAGAAGGTTGCAATATTGATGATATTAAGATTACAGTGATGATATTAAGATTACAACTTCAACATAGCCGATACCAAGTTGCGTAAAAATATGAACTATACATATTTATGCTAATTAACCGTTTTGAGGTTATTGGAGATGTCATATAGCCGTAACGACAGTGTATTTGGAAAAATTTCACAATCTTATATTAAGGCAGAGAATCGATATTTTAGTACACATGCACTAAGCAATCTATACCAAGTTGCGTAAAAATATGAACTATACATATTTATGCTAATTAAACGTTTTGAGGTTATTGGAGTTGTCATATAGCCGTAACGACAGTGTATTTGGAAAAATTTCACAATCTTATATTAAGGTGTAGAATCGATTTTGTAGTACATATGCACTAAGTAACCGATACCAAGTTTCGTAAAAATATGAACTATACATATTTATGCTAATTAACCGTTTTGAGGTTATTGGAGATGTCATATAGCCATAACGACAGTGTATTTGGAAAAATTTCACAATCTTATATTAAGGTGTAGAATCGATTTTTTAGTACGTATGCACTAAGTAACCGATACCAAGTTGCGTAAAAATATGAACTATACATATTTATGCTAATTAACCGTTTTGAGGTTATTGGAGATGTCATATAGCCGTAACGACGGTGTATTTGGAAAAATTTCACAATCTTATATTAAGGTGTAGAATCCATTTTTTAGTACACATGCACTAAGCAATCGATACCAAGTTGCGTAAAAATATGAACTATACATATTTATGCTAATTAGCTGTTTTGAGGTTATTGGAGATGTCATATAGCCGTTACGACAGCGTATTTGGAAAAATTTCACAATCTTATATTAAGGTGTAGAATCCATTTTTTAGTACATATACATTAAGCACTCAATACCAAGTTGCAGAAAAATATGAACTTTACAAATTTATACTAATTAGCTGTTTTGAGGTTATTGGAGATGTCTTATAGCCGTAACGACAGCGTATTTGGAAAAATTTCACAATCTTATATTAAGGCGGAGAATCGATATTTTAGTACACATGCACTAAGCAATCGATACCAAGTTGCGTGAAAATATGAACTATACATATTTATGCTAATTAGCCTTTTTGAAGTTATTGGAGTTGTCAAATAACCATAACGATAGTGTATTTGGAAAAATTTCACAATCTTATAAAGGGTGATTTTTTAAGAGCTTGATAACTTTTTTAAAAAAAAAAAACGCATAAAATTTGCAAAATCTCATCGGTTCTTTATTTGAAACGTTAGATTGGTTCATGACATTTACTTTTTGAAGATAATTTCATTTAAATGTTGACCGCGGCTGCGTCTTAGGTGGTCCATTCGGAAAGTCCAATTTTGGGCAACTTTTTCGAGCATTTCGGCCGGAATAGCCCGAATTTCTTCGGAAATGTTGTCTTCCAAAGCTGGAATAGTTGCTGGCTTATTTCTGTAGACTTTAGACTTGACGTAGCCCCACAAAAAATAGTCTAAAGGCGTTAAATCGCATGATCTTGGTGGCCAACTTACGGGTCCATTTCTTGAGATGAATTGTTGTCCGAAGTTTTCCCTCAAAATGGCCATAGAATCGCGAGCTGTGTGGCATGTAGCGCCATCTTGTTGAAACCACATGTCAACCAAGTTCAGTTCTTCCATTTTTGGCAACAAAAAGTTTGTTAGCATCGAACGATAGCGATCGCCATTCACCGTAACGTTGCGTCCAACAGCATCTTTGAAAAAATACGGTCCAATGATTCCACCAGCGTACAAACCACACCAAACAGTGCATTTTTCGGGATGCATGGGCAGTTCTTGAACGGCTTCTGGTTGCTCTTCACCCCAAATGCGGCAATTTTGCTTATTTACGTAGCCATTCAACCAGAAATGAGCCTCATCGCTGAACAAAATTTGTCGATAAACACATTTCGAACCGAACACTGATTTTGGTAATAAAATTCAATGATTTGCAAGCGTTGTTTGTTAGTAAGTCTATTCATGATGAAATGTCAAAGCATACTGAGCATCTTTCTCTTTGACACCATGTCTGAAATCCCACGTGATCTGTCAAATACTAATGCATGAAAATCCTAACCTCAAAAAAATCACCCGTTATTAAGGTGTAGAATCCATTTTTTAGTACATATACATTAAGCACTCGATACCAAGTTGCAGAAAAATATGAACTTTACAAATTTATACTAATTAGCTGTTTTGAGGTTATTGGAGATGTCATATAGCCGTAACGACAGCGTATTTGGAAAAATTTCACAATCTTATATTAAGGTGTAGAATCGCTTTTTTAGTCCATATGCACTAAACAATCGATACCAAGTTGCGTAAAAATATGAACTATACATATTTATGCTTATTAACCCTTTTGAGGTTATTGGAGTTGTCATATAGCCATAACGACAGTGTATTGGGAAAAAATTCACAATCTTATATTAAGGCGTAGAATCGATTTTTTAGTACATATGCACTAAGCAATCCATACCAAGATGCGTAAAAATATGAACTATACATATATATGCAAATTAGCCGTTTTAAGGTTATTGGAGTTATCATATAGCCGTAACGACAGTGTATTTGGAAATATTTCACAATCTTATATTAAGGCGGAGAATCGATTTTGTAGTACATATACTTTAAGCACTCGATACCAAGTTGCGTAAAAATATGAACTATACATATTTATGCTTATTAACCCTTTTGAGGTTATTGGAGTTGTCATACAGCCATAACGACAGTGTATTTGGAAAAATTTCACAATCTTATATTAAGGTGTAGAATCGATTTTTTAGTACAGATGCACTAAGCAATCCATACCAAGATGCGTAAAAATATGAACTATACATATATATGCAAATTAGCCGTTTTAAGGTTATTGGAGTTATCATATAGCCGTAACGACAGTGTATTTGGAAATATTTCACAATCTTATATTAAGGCGGAGAATCGATTTTGTAGTACATATACTTTAAGCAATCGATACCAAGTTGCGTGAAAATATGAACTATACATATTTATGCTAATTAGCCTTTTTGAAGTTATTGGAGTTGTCAAATAACCATAATGACAGTGAATTTGGAAAAATTTCACAATATTATATTAAGGTGTAGAATCGATTTTTTAGTACAGATGCACTAAGCAATCTATACCAAGATGCGTAAAAATATGAACTATACATATATATGCAAATTAGCCGTTTTAAGGTTATTGGAGTTATCATATAGCCGTAACGACAGTGTATTTGGAAAAATTTCACAATCTTATATTAAGGCGGAGAATCGATTTTTTAGTACATATACATTAAGCACTCGATACCAAGTTGCAGAAAAATATGAACTTTACAAATTTATACTAATTAGCTGTTTTGAGGTTATTGGAGTTGTCATATAGCCATAACGACAGTGTATTTGGAAAAATTTCACAATCTTATATTAAGGTGTAGAATCGATTTTGTAGTACATATGCACTAAGCAATCGATACCAAGTTGCGTAAAAATATTAACTATACAAATTTATACTAATTAGCTGTTTTGAGGTTATTGGAGTTCCCATATAGCCATAACGACAGTGTATTTGGAAAAATTTCACAATCTTATATTAAGGTGTAGAATCGATTTTTTAGTACGTATGCACTAAGCAATCTATACCAAGTTGCGTAAACATATCAACTATGCATATATATGCTAATTAGCCGTTTTAAGGTTATTGGAGTTATCATATACCCGTAACGACAGTGTATTTGGAAAAATTTCACAATCTTATATTAAGGCGGAGAATCGATATTTTACTACACATGCACTAAGCAATCTATACCAAGTTGCGTAAAAATATGAACTATACATATTTATGCTAATTAACCGTTTTGAAGTTTTTAGAGATGTCATATAGCCGTAACGACAGTGTATTTGGAAAAATTACACAATCTTATATTAAGGTGTAGAATCCATTTTTTAGTACATATACATTAAGCAATCGATACCAAGTTGCGTAAAAATATGAACTATACATATTTATGCTAATTAACCGTTTTGAGATTATTGGAGTTGTCATATAGCCGTAACGACAGTGTATTTGGAAAAATTTCACAATCTTATATTAAGTTGTAGAATCCATTTTTTAGTACGTATACATTAAGCAATCGATACCAAGTTGCGTAAAAATACGAACTATACATATTTATGCTAATTAACCCTTTTGAGGTTATTGGAAATGTCATATAGCCGTAACGACAGTGTATTTGGAAAAATTTCACAATCTTATATTAAGGCGGAGAATCGATATTTTACTACACATGCACTAAGCAATCGATACCAAGTTGCGTGAAAATATGAACTATACATATTTATGCTAATTAGCCTTTTTGAAGTTATTGGAGTTGTCATATAGCCATAACGACAGTGTATTTGGAAAAATTTCACAATCTTATATTAAGGTGTAGAATCGATTTTGTAGTACATATGCACTAAGTAGCCGATACCAAGTTGCGTAAAAATATGAACTATACATATTTATGCTAATTAACCGTTTTGAGGTTATTGGAGATGTCATATAGCCGTAACGATAGTGTATTTGGAAAAATTTCACAATCTTATAATAAGGTGTAGAATCAATTTTTTGGTACAGATTCACTAAGAAATCTACACCAAGCTGCGTAAAAATATGAACTAGACATATTTGTGCTAATTAAACGTTTTGAGGTTATTGGAGTTGTCATATAGCCATAACGACAGTGTATTTGGATAAATTTCACAATTATATATTAAGGTGTAGAATCGATTTTTTAGTACATATGCACTAAGCAATCTATACCAAGTTGCGTAAAAATATGAACTATACATATTTATGCTTATTAACCGTTTTGAGGTTATTGGAGTTGTCATATAGCCATAACGACAGTGTATTTGGAAAAATTTCACAATCTTATATTAAGGTGTAGAATCGATTTTTTAGTACAGATGCACTAAGCAATCTATACCAAGTTGCGTAAAAATATGAACTATACATATTTATGCTAATTAACCGTTTTGAGGTTATTGGAGATGTCATATAGCCGTAACGATAGTGTATTTGGAAAAATTTCACAATCTTATAATAAGGTGTAGAATCAATTTTTTGGTACAGATTCACTAAGCAATCTATACCAAGTTGCGTAAAAATATGAACTATACATATTTATGCTAATTAGCCGTTTTGAAGTTATTGGAGTTGTCATACAACCATAACGACAGTGAATTTGGAAAAATTTCACAATCTTATATTAAGGTGTAGAATCGATTTTTTAGTACATATGCACTAAGCAATCGATACCAAGTTGCGTAAAAATATGAACTATACATATTTATGCTTATAAACCCTTTTGAGGTTATTGGAGTTGTCATATAGCCATAACGACAGTGTATTTGGAAAAATTTCACAATCTTATATTAAGGTGTAGAATCGATTTTTTAGTACAGATGCACTAAGCAATCTATACCAAGTTGCGTAAAAATATGAACTATACATATTTATGCTAATTAGCCGTTTTGAGGTTATTGGAGATGTCATATAGCCGTAACGACAGTGTATTTGGAAAAATTTCACAATCTTATATTAAGGTGTAGAATCGATATTTTATTACTACACAGGCACTAAGCAATCTATACCAAGTTGCGTAAAAATATGAACTATACATATTTATGCTAATTAGCCGTTTTGAAGTTATTGGAGTTGTCATACAACCATAACGACAGTGAATTTGGAAAAATTTCAGAATATTATATTAAGGTGTAGAATCGATTTTATAGTACATATGGAGTAAGAAATCGATACCAAGTTGCGTAAAAATATGAACTATACATATTTATGCTTATTAACCCTTTTGAGGTTATTGGAGTTGTCATATAGCCATAACGACAGTGTATTTGGAAAAATTTCACAATCTTATATTAAGTTGTAGAATCGATTTTTTAGTACGTATGCACTAAGTAACCGATCCCAAGTTGCGTAAAAATATGAACTATACATATTTATGCTTATTAGCCATTTTGAGGTTATTGGAGATGTCATATAGCCGTAACGACAGTGTATTTGGAAAAATTTCACAATCTTATATTAAGGTGTAGAATCGATATTTTATTACTACACAGGCACTAAGCAATCTATACCAAGTTGCGTAAAAATATGAACTATACATATTTATGCTAATTAACCGTTTTGAGGTTATTGGAGTTGTCATATAGCCATAACGACAGTGTATTTGGAAAAATTTCACAATCTTATATTAAGGTGTAGAATCGATTTTTTAGTACATATGCACTAAGCAATCGATACCAAGTTGCGTAAAAATATGAACTATACATATTTATGCTTATTAGCCGTTTTGAGGTTATTGGAGTTGTCATATAGCCATAACGACAGTGTATTTGGAAAAATTTCACAATCTTATATTAAGGTGTAGAATCGATTTTTTAGTACACATGCACTAAGCAATCGATACCAAGTTGCGTAAAAATATGAACTATACATATTTATGCTAATTAGCCGTTTTGAGGTTATTGGAGATGTCATATAGCCGTAACGACAGTGTATTTGGAAAAATTTCACAATCTTATATTAAGGTGTAGAATCGATATTTTATTACTACACAGGCACTAAGCAATCGATACCAAGTTGCGTAAAAATATGAACTATACATATTTATGCTAATTAGCCGTTTTGAGGTTATTGGAGTTATCATATAGCCATAACGACAGTGTATTTGGAAAAATTTCACAATCTTATATTAAGGTGTAGAATCGATTTTTTAGTACATATGCACTAAGCAATCGATACCAAGTTGCGTAAAAATATGAACTATACATATTTATGCTAATTAGCTGTTTTGAGGTTATTGGAGTTGTCATATAGCCATAACGACAGTGTATTTGGAAAAATTTCACAATCTTATATTAAGGTGTAGAATCGATTTTTTAGTACATATGCACTAAGCAATCTATACCAAGTTGCGTAAAAATATGAACTATACATATTTATGCTAATTAGCTGTTTTGAGGTTATTGGAGTTGTCATATAGCCATAACGACAGTGTATTTGGAAAAATTTCACAATCTTATATTAAGGTGTAGAATCGATTTTTTAGTACATATGCACTAAGTAATCGATACCAAGTTGCGTAAAAATATGAACTATACATATTTATGCTAATTAGCCGTTTTGAGGTTATTGGAGTTATCATATAGCCGTAACGACAGTGTATTTGGAAAAATTTCACAATCTTATATTAAGGTGTAGAATCGATTTTTTAGTACATATGCACTAAGCAATCTATACCAAGTTGCGTAAAAATATGAACTTTACAAATTTATACTAATTAGCTGTTTTGAGGTTATTGGAGATGTCATATAGCCATAACGACAGTGTATTTGGAAAAATTTCACAATCTTATATTAAGGTGTAGAATCCATTTTTTAGTACATATACATTAAGCACTCGATACCAAGTTGCGTAAAAATATGAACTATACATATTTATGCTAATTAACCGTTTTGAGGTTATTGGAGATGTCATATAGCCATAACGACAGTGTATTTGGAAAAATTTCACAATCTTATATTAAGGTGTAGAATCGATTTTTTAGTACATATGCACTAAGTAACCGATACCAAGTTGCGTAAAAATATGAACTATACATATTTATGCTAATTAGCTGTTTTGAGGTTATTGGAGTTGTCATATAGCCATAACGACAGTGTATTTGGAAAAATTTCACAATCTTATATTAAGGTGTAGAATCGATTTTTTAGTACATATGCACTAAGCAATCGATACCAAGTTGCGTAAAAATATGAACTATACATATTTATACTAATTAGCTGTTTTGAGGTTATTGGAGTTGTCATATAGCCATAACGACAGTGTATTTGGAAAAATTTCACAATCTTATATTAAGGTGTAGAATCGATTTTGTAGTACATATGCACTAAGCAATCGATACCAAGTTGCGTAAAAATATGAACTATACATATTTATGCTAATTAGCCGTTTTGAGGTTATTGGAGTTATCATATAGCCGTAACGACAGTGTATTTGGAAAAATTTCACAATCTTATATTAAGGTGTAGAATCGATTTTTTAGTACATATGCACTAAGCAATCTATACCAAGTTGCGTAAAAATATGAACTATACATATTTATGCTAATTAGCTGTTTTGAGGTTATTGGAGTTGTCATATAGCCATAACGACAGTGTATTTGGAAAAATTTCACAATCTTATATTAAGGTGTAGAATCGATTTTTTAGTACATATGCACTAAGCAATCGATACCAAGTTGCGTAAAAATATTAACTATACAAATTTATACTAATTAGCTGTTTTGAGGTTATTGGAGTTGTCATATAGCCATAACGACAGTGTATTTGGAAAAATTTCACAATCTTATATTAAGGTGTAGAATCGATTTTTTAGTACATATGCACTAAGCAATCTATACCAAGTTGCGTAAAAATATGAACTATACATATATATGCTAATTAGCCGTTTTAAGGTTTTTGGAGTTATCATATAGCCGTAACGACAGTGTATTTGGAAAAATTTCACAATCTTATATTAAGGCGGAGAATCGATATTTTAGTACACATGCACTAAGCAATCTATACCAAGTTGCGTAAAAATATGAACTATACATATTTATGCTAATTAACCGTTTTGAGGTTATTGGAGTTGTCATATAGCCATAACGACAGTGTATTTGGAAAAATTTCACAATCTTATATTAAGGTGTAGAATCGATTTTTTAGTACATATGCACTAAGCAATCTATACCAAGTTGCGTAAAAATATGAACTATACATATTTATGCTTATTAGCCGTTTTGAGGTTATTGGAGTTGTCATATAGCCGTAACGACAGTGTATTTGGAAAAATTTCACAATCTTATATTAAGGTGTAGAATCGATTTTTTAGTACATATGCACTAAGCAATCTATACCAAGTTGCGTAAAAATATGAACTATACAAATTTATACTAATTAGCTGTTTTGAGGTTATTGGAGTTGTCATATAGCCATAACGACAGTGTATTTGGAAAAATTTCACAATCTTATATTAAGGTGTAGAATCGATTTTTTAGTACATATGCACTAAGCAATCGATACCAAGTTGCGTAAAAATATGAACTATACATATTTATGCTAATTAACCGTTTTGAGGTTATTGGAGTTGTCATATAGCCATAACGACAGTGTATTTGGAAAAATTCACAATCTTATATTAAGGTGTAGAATCGATTTTTTAGTACATATGCACTAAGCAATCGATACCAAGTTGCGTAAAAATATGAACTATACATATTTATGCTAATTAACCGTTTTGAGGTTATTGGAGTTGTCATATAGCCATAACGACAGTGTATTTGGAAAAATTTCACAATCTTATATTAAGGTGTAGAATCGATTTTTTAGTACAGATGCACTAAGCAATCTATACCAAGTTGCGTAAAAATATGAACTATACATATTTATGATAATTAGCCGTTTTAAGGTTATTGGAGTTATAATATAGCCGTAACGACAGTGTATTTGGAAAAATTTCACAATCTTATATTAAGGCGGAGAATCGATATTTTAGTACACATGCACTAAGCAATCTATACCAAGTTGCGTAAAAATATGAACTATACATATTTATGCTAATTAACCGTTTTGAGGTTATTGGAGTTGTCATATAGCCGTAACGACAGTGTATTTGGAAAAATTTCACAATCTTATATTAAGGAGTAGAATCGATTTTTTAAGTACATATACATTAAGCAATCGATACCAAGTTGCGTAAAAATATGAACTATACATATTTATGCTAATTAGCTGTTTTGAGGTTATTGGAGTTGTCATATAGCCATAACGACAGTGTATTTGGAAAAATTTCACAATCTTATATTAAGGTGTAGAATCGATTTTTTAGTACATATGCACTAAGCAATCTATACCAAGTTGCGTAAAAATATGAACTATACATATTTATGCTAATTAGCTGTTTTGAGGTTATTGGAGTTATCATATAGCCATAACGACAGTGTATTTGGAAAAATTTCACAATCTTATATTAAGGTGTAGAATCGATTTTTTAGTACATATGCACTAAGCAATCTATACCAAGTTGCGTAAAAATATGAACTATACATATTTATGCTAATTAACCGTTTTGAGGTTATTGGAGTTGTCATATAGCCGTAACGACAGTGTATTTGGAAAAATTTCACAATCTTATATTAAGGCGTAGAATCGATTTTTTAGTACATATGCACTAAGCAATCTATACCAAGTTGCGTAAAAATATGAACTATACATATTTATGCTAATTAAACGTTTTGAGGTTATTGGAGATGTCATATAGCCGTAACGACAGTGTATTTGGAAAAATTTCACAATCTTATATTAAGGTGTAGAATCGATTTTTTAGTACATATGCACTAAGCAATCTATACCAAGTTGCGTAAAAATATGAACTATACATATTTATGCTAATTAACCGTTTTGAGGTTATTGGAGATGTCATATAGCCGTAACGACAGTGTATTTGGAAAAATTTCACAATCTTATATTAAGGTGTAGAATCGATTTTTTAGTACATATGCACTAAGCAATCGATACCAAGTTGCGTAAAAATATGAACTATACATATTTATACTAATTAGCTGTTTTGAGGTTATTGGAGTTGTCATATAGCCATAACGACAGTGTATTTGGAAAAATTTCACAATCTTATATTAAGGTGTAGAATCGATTTTTTAGTACATATTCACTAAGCAATCTATACCAAGTTGCGTAAAAATATCAATTATACAGGGTAGGCCATTTAAAGTTGACCCATTTGTTTCTAAAAAAAAAGAACAAAAGAAAACAATGTTTTTTGTTCATTTCAAAAATAATTTATTTTGGTCCAAGGGGATTTGTTTCAGCTAATATTTAAAAATTAGATCGCGTAAATGGGCACCTTTAGCTTTGACAGCTAAATGCACTCTTTTTTCGACATTTTCCATGACTTTGGCCAATGTTTCGGATGATATGGCGGCTGTTTCACGTCGAATGTTGGCTTTCAGTTGAGCTAAGGTCTTTGGCTTATTAGCGTATACCTTGGATTTCAAATAACCCCACAAATAAAAGTCTGGTGGCGTCAAATCTGGTGATCTCGGTGGCCAATCAACATCACCATTTTTCGATATCAATTTTTTCGATGGCCCATTTGCCAAAATTAAGGCGTCGCGGATAATCAGCTGGGTTTAGTTTTTGTGCCATTTGAATTTTATATGGAAACATCTTCAAATCTTTATGAATTATGCGTCGGAGAGTGGTGCGAGAGATGTCTAATTCCTGAGAGCGGCGATAACTCGATGTCGATGGAGTCTCCTCAATACTGGCTCGTACAGCTTCGATATTTTCATCAGAACGTCTTGTGCGTTGTCTGGATGCATGACTGGCATTACTGAGTTTACCGGTGTTCACAAATTTTGCGTATAAAGACTTAATTGTGTTCTTAACTGGAGCACTTTTCACTTTATTTTTTTTGCGAAACGCACGTTGAGTTAACACAATTGAAAAGTTATTTTGAATATAAAGCTGAACAATTTCAGCGCGTTCTTTTGGAGTGTACTGTTCCATGGTATAAATTGTCTTCGAATGACGCTTCTAACGCGGTATGACATTAGCCGATTTGTCAGCGCTGTTAAAAGTTACAGCGTTGCCAGATGGGTCAACTTTAAATGGCCTACCCTGTACATATATATGCTAATTAGCCGTTTTAAGGTTTTTGGAGATATCATATACCCGTAACGACAGTGTATTTGGAAAAATTTCACAATCTTATATTAAGGCGGAGAATCGATATTTTAGTACACATGCACTAAGCAATCTATACCAAGTTGCGTAAAAATATGAACTATACATATTTATGCTAATTAACCGTTTTGAGGTTATTGGAGTTCCCATATAGCCATAACGACAGTGTATTTGGAAAAATTTCACAATCTTATATTAAGGTGTAGAATCGATTTTTTAGTACAGATGCACTAAGCAATCTATACCAAGTTGCGTAAAAATATGAACTATACATATATATGCTAATTAGCCGTTTTAAGGTTTTTGGAGTTATCATATAGCCGTAACGACAGTGTATTTGGAAAAATTTCACAATCTTATATTAAGGTGTAGAATCGATTTTTTAGTACATATGCACTAAGCAATCGATACCAAGTTGCGTAAAAATATGAACTATACATATTTATGCTAATTAGCTGTTTTGAGGTTATTGGAGTTGTCATATAGCCATAACGACAGTGTATTTGGAAAAATTTCACAATCTTATATTAAGGTGTAGAATCGATTTTTTAGTACATATGCACTAAGCAATCGATACCAAGTTGCGTAAAAATATGAACTATACATATTTATGCTAATTAACCGTTTTGAGGTTATTGGAGTTGTCATATAGCCATAACGACAGTGTATTTGGAAAAATTTCACAATCTTATATTAAGGTGTAGAATCCATTTTTTAGTACATATGCACTACGCATTAGATACCAAGTTGCGTAAAAATATGAACTATACATATTTATGCTAATGACCTGTTTTGAGGTTATTGGAGTTGTCATATAGCCATAACGACAGTGTATTTGGAAAAATTTCACAATCTTATATTAAGTTGTAGAATCGATTTTGTAGTACATATGCACTAAGCAATCTATACCAAGTTGCGAAAAAATATGAACTATACATATTTATGCTTATTAGCCGTTTTGAGGTTATTGGAGTTATCATATAGCCGTAACGACAGTGTATTTGGAA
Organism: Bactrocera dorsalis; assembly: GCF_023373825.1. NCBI lineage: Eukaryota > Metazoa > Arthropoda > Insecta > Diptera > Tephritidae > Bactrocera > Bactrocera dorsalis. The sequence goes on along the minus strand of NC_064308.1, from coordinate 583,131 downwards.
AAATTTCACAATCTTATATTAAGGCGGAGAATCGATATTTTAGTACACATGCACTAAGCAATCTATACCAAGCTGCGTAAAAATACGAACTATACATATTTATGCTAATTAACCGTTTTGAGGTTATTGGAGTTGTCATATAGCCATAAGGACAGTGTATTTGGAAAAATTTCACAATCTTATATTAAGTTGTAGATTCGATTTTGTAGTACATATACATTAAGCACTCGATACCAAGATGCGTAAAAATATGAACTATACATATTTATGATAATTAGCTGTTTTAAGGTTATTGGAGTTATAATATAGCCATAACGACAGTGTATTTGGATAAATTTCACAATTATATATTAAGGTGTAGAATCGATTTTTTAGTACATATGCACTAAGCAATCTATACCAAGTTGCGTAAAAATATGAACTATACATATTTATGCTAATTAGCTGTTTTGAGGTTATTGGAGTTCCCATATAGCCATAACGACAGTGTATTTGGAAAAATTTCACAATCTTATATTAAGGTGTAGAATCGATTTTTTAGTACATATGCACTAAGTAGCCGATACCAAGTTGCGTAAAAATATGAACTATACATATTTATGCTAATTAACCGTTTTGAGGTTATTGGAGATGTCATATAGCCGTAACGACAGTGTATTTGGAAAAATTTCACAATCTTATATTAAGGCGGAGAATCGATATTTTAGTACACATGCACTAAGCAATCTATACCAAGTTGCGTAAAAATATGAACTATACATATTTATGCTAATTAAACGTTTTGAGGTTATTGGAGTTGTCATATAGCCATAACGACAGTGTATTTGGAAAAATTTCACAATCTTATATTAAGGTGTAGAATCGATTTTTTAGTACATATGCACTAAGTAGCCGATACCAAGTTGCGTAAAAATATGAACTATACATATTTATGCTAATTAACCGTTTTGAGGTTATTGGAGATGTCATATAGCCGTAACGACAGTGTATTTGGAAAAATTTCACAATCTTATATTAAGGTGTAGAATCGATTTTTTAGTACATATGCATTAAGCACTCGATACCAAGTTGCGTAAAAATATGAACTATACATATTTATGCTAATTAGCTGTTTTGAGGTTATTGGAGATGTCATATAGCCATAACGACAGTGTATTTGGAAAAATTTCACAATCTTATATTAAGGTGTAGAATCGATTTTTTAGTACATATGCACTAAGCAATCGATACCAAGTTGCGTAAAAATATGAACTATACATATTTATGCTAATTAGCTGTTTTGAGGTTATTGGAGTTGTCATATAGCCATAACGACAGTGTATTTGGAAAAATTTCACAATCTTATATTAAGGTGTAGAATCGATTTTTTAGTACATATGCACTAAGCAATCTATACCAAGTTGCGTAAAAATATGAACTATACATATTTATGCTAATTAGCTGTTTTGAGGTTATTGGAGTTCCCATATAGCCATAACGACAGTGTATTTGGAAAAATTTCACAATCTTATATTAAGGTGTAGAATCGATTTTTTAGTACATATGCACTAAGCAATCTATACCAAGTTGCGTAAAAATATGAACTATACATATTTATGCTAATTAACCGTTTTGAGGTTATTGGAGTTGTCATATAGCCATAACGACAGTGTATTTGGAAAAATTTCACAATCTTATATTAAGGTGTAGAATCGATTTTTTAGTACATATGCACTAAGCAATCGATACCAAGTTGCGTAAAAATATGAACTATACATATTTATGCTAATTAACCGTTTTGAGGTTATTGGAGTTATCATATAGCCATAACGACAGTGTATTTGGAAAAAATTCACAATCTTATATTAAGGTGTAGAATCGATTTTTTAGTACATATGCACTAAGCAATCGATACCAAGTTGCGTAAAAATATGAACTATACATATTTATGCTAATTAACCGTTTTGAGGTTATTGGAGTTGTCATATAGCCATAACGACAGTGTATTTGGAAAAATTTCACAATCTTATATTAAGGCGGAGAATCGATATTTTAGTACACATGCACTAAGCAATCGATACCAAGTTGCGTGAAAATATGAACTATACATATTTATGCTAATTAGCCTTTTTGAAGTTATTGGAGTTGTCATATAGCCATAACGACAGTGTATTTGGAAAAATTTCACAATCTTATATTAAGGTGTAGAATCGATTTTTTAGTACAGATGCACTAAGCAATCTATACCAAGATGCGTAAAAATATGAACTATACATATATATGCAAATTAGCCGTTTTAAGGTTATTGGAGTTATCATATAGCCGTAACGACAGTGTATTTGGAAAAATTTCACAATCTTATATTAAGGCGGAGAATCGATATTTTAGTACACATGCACTAAGCAATCGATACCAAGTTGCGTGAAAATATGAACTATACATATTTATGCTAATTAGCCGTTTTGAGGTTATTGGAGTTGTCATATAGCCATAACGACAGTGTATTTGGAAAAATTTCACAATCTTATATTAAGGTGTAGAATCGATTTTTTAGTACATATGCACTAAGCAATCTATACCAAGTTGCGTAAAAATATGAACTATACATATTTATGCTAATTAACCGTTTTGAGGTTATTGGAGTTGTCATATAGCCGTAACGACAGTGTATTTGGAAAAATTTCACAATCTTATATTAAGGTGTAGAATCGATTTTTTAGTACATATGCACTAAGCAATCGATACCAAGTTGCGTAAAAATATGAACTATACATATTTATGCTAATTAACCGTTTTGAGGTTATTGGAGTTGTCATATAGCCATAACGACAGTGTATTTGGAAAAATTTCACAATCTTATATTAAGGTGTAGAATCGATTTTTTAGTACAGATGCACTAAGCAATCGATACCAAGTTGCGTAAAAATATGAACTATACATATTTATGCTAATTAACCGTTTTGAGGTTATTGGAGTTGTCATATAGCCATAACGACAGTGTATTTGGAAAAATTTCACAATCTTATATTAAGGCGGAGAATCGATATAACGGGTGATTTTTTTGAGGTTAGGATTTTCATGCATTAGTATTTGACAGATCACGTGGGATTTCAGACATGGTGTCAAAGAGAAAGATGCTCAGTATGCTTTGACATTTCATCATGAATAGACTTACTAACGAGCAACGCTTGCAAATCATTGAATTTTATTACCAAAATCAGTGTTCGGTTCGAAATGTGTTTCGCGCTTTACGTCCGATTTATGGTCTACATAATCGACCAAGTGAGCAAGGCTCATTTCTGGTTGAATGGCTACGTAAATAAGCAAAATTGCCGCATTTGGGGTGAAGAGCAACCAGAAGCCGTTCAAGAACTGCCCATGCATCCCGAAAAATGCACTGTTTGGTGTGGTTTGTACGCTGGTGGAATCATTGGACCGTATTTTTTCAAAGATGCTGTTGGACGCAACGTTACGGTGAATGGCGATCGCTATCGTTCGATGCTAACAAACTTTTTGTTGCCAAAAATGGAAGAACTGAACTTGGTTGACATGTGGTTTCAACAAGATGGCGCTACATGCCACACAGCTCGCGATTCTATGGCCATTTTGAGGGAAAACTTCGGACAACAATTCATCTCAAGAAATGGACCCGTAAGTTGGCCACCAAGATCATGCGATTTAACGCCTTTAGACTATTTTTTGTGGGGCTACGTCAAGTCTAAAGTCTACAGAAATAAGCCAGCAACTATTCCAGCTTTGGAAGACAACATTTCCGAAGAAATTCGGGCTATTCCGGCCGAAATGCTCGAAAAAGTTGCCCAAAATTGGACTTTCCGAATGGACCACCTAAGACGCAGCCGCGGTCAACATTTAAATGAAATTATCTTCAAAAAGTAAATGTCATGAACCAATCTAACGTTTCAAATAAAGAACCGATGAGATTTTGCAAATTTTATGCGTTTTTTTTTAAAAAAAAGTTATCAAGCTCTTAAAAAATCACCCTATATTAGTACACATGCACTAAGCAATCGATACCAAGTTGCGTGAAAATATGAACTATACATATTTATGCTAATTAGCCTTTTTGAAGTTATTGGAGTTGTCAAATAACCATAATGACAGTGAATTTGGAAAAATTTCACAATCTTATATTAAGGTGTAGAATCGATTTTTTAGTACAGATGCACTAAGCAATCTATACCAAGATGCGTAAAAATATGAACTATAATCAAACAATCTTATATTAAGGTGTAGAATCCATTTTTTAGTACATATACATTAAGCACTCGATACCAAGTTGCAGAAAAATATGAACTTTACAAATTTATACTAATTAGCTGTTTTGAGGTTATTGGAGATGTCATATAGCCGTAACGACAGTGTATTTGGAAAAATTTCACAATCTTATATTAAGGCGGAGAATCGATATTTTAGTACACATGCACTAAGCAATCGATACCAAGTTGCGTGAAAATATGCAATATACATATATGTATATGCTAATTAGCCGTTTTAAGGTTTTTGGAGTTGTCATATAGCCATAACGACAGTGTATTTGGAAAAATTTCACAATCTTATATTAAGGTGTAGAATCGATTTTGTAGTACATATGCACTAAGCAATCGATACCAAGTTGCGTAAAAATATTAACTATACAAATTTATACTAATTAGCTGTTTTGAGGTTATTGGAGTTCCCATATAGCCATAACGACAGTGTATTTGGAAAAATTTCACAATCTTATATTAAGGTGTAGAATCGATTTTTTAGTACATATGCACTAAGCAATCTATACCAAGTTGCGTAAAAATATGAACTATACATATTTATGCTAATTAACCGTTTTGAGGTTATTGGAGTTGTCATATAGCCATAACGACAGTGTATTTGGAAAAATTTCACAATCTTATATTAAGGTGTAGAATCGATTTTTTAGTACATATGCACTAAGCAATCTATACCAAGCTGCGTAAAAATATGAACTATACATATTTATGCTAATTAACCGTTTTGAGGTTATTGGAGTTGTCATATAGCCATAACGACAGTGTATTTGGAAAAATTTCACAATCTTATATTAAGGTGTAGAATCGATTTTTTAGTACATATGCACTAAGCAATCTATACCAAGCTGCGTAAAAATATGAACTATACATATTTATGCTAATTAACCGTTTTGAGGTTATTGGAGTTGTCATATAGCCATAACGACAGTGTATTTGGAAAAATTTCACAATCTTATATTAAGGCGGAGAATCGATATTTTAGTACACATGCACTAAGCAATCGATACCAAGTTGCGTAAAAATATGAACTATACATATTTATGCTAATTAGCCTTTTTGAAGTTATTGGAGTTGTCATATAGCCATAACGACAGTGTATTTGGAAAAATTTCACAATCTTATATTAAGGTGTAGAATCGATTTTTTAGTACAGATGCACTAAGCAATCTATACCAAGATGCGTAAAAATATGAACTGTAATCAAACAATCTTATATTAAGGTGTAGAATCCATTTTTTAGTACATATACATTAAGCACTCGATACCAAGTTGCAGAAAAATATGAACTTTACAAATTTATACTAATTAGCTGTTTTGAGGTTATTGGAGATGTCATATAGCCGTAACGACAGTGTATTTGGAAAAATTTCACAATCTTATATTAAGGCGGAGAATCGATATTTTAGTACACATGCACTAAGCAATCGATACCAAGTTGCGTGAAAATATGAACTATACATATATATGCTAATTAGCCGTTTTAAGGTTTTTGGAGTTGTCATATAGCCATAACGACAGTGTATTTGGAAAAATTTCACAATCTTATATTAAGGTGTAGAATCGATTTTTTAGTACATATGCACTAAGCAATCGATACCAAGTTGCGTAAAAATATGAACTATACAAATTTATACTAATTAGCTGTTTTGAGGTTATTGGAGTTCCCATATAGCCATAACGACAGTGTATTTGGAAAAATTTCACAATCTTATATTAAGGTGTAGAATCGATTTTTTAGTACATATGCACTAAGCAATCGATACCAAGTTGCGTAAAAATATGAACTATACATATTTATGCTAATTAACCCTTTTGAGGTTATTGGAGTTGTCATATAGCCATAACGACAGTGTATTTGGAAAAATTTCACAATCTTATATTAAGGTGTAGAATCGATTTTTTAGTACAGATGCACTAAGCAATCCATACCAAGATGCGTAAAAATATGAACTATACATATTTATGATAATTAACCGTTTTGAGGTTATTGGAGTTGTCATATAGCCATAACGACAGTGTATTTGGAAAAATTTCACAATCTTATATTAAGGTGTAGAATCGATTTTTTAGTACATATGCACTAAGCAATCTATACCAAGCTGCGTAAAAATACGAACTATACATATTTATGCTAATTAACCGTTTTGAGGTTATTGGAGTTGTCATATAGCCATAACGACAGTGTATTTGGAAAAATTTCACAATCTTATATTAAGGTGTAGAATCGATTTTGTAGTACATATGCACTAAGCAATCGATACCAAGTTGCGTAAAAATATTAACTATACAAATTTATACTAATTAGCTGTTTTGAGGTTATTGGAGTTCCCATATAGCCATAACGACAGTGTATTTGGAAAAATTTCACAATCTTATATTAAGGTGTAGAATCGATTTTTTAGTACAGATGCACTAAGCAATCTATACCAAGTTGCGTAAAAATATCAACTATACATATATATGCTAATTAGCCGTTTTAAGGTTTTTGGAGTTATCATATACCCGTAACGACAGTGTATTTGGAAAAATTTCACAATCTTATATTAAGGCGGAGAATCGATATTTTAGTACACATGCACTAAGCAATCGATACCAAGTTGCGTGAAAATATGCAATATACATATATGTATATGCTAATTAGCCGTTTTAAGGTTTTTGGAGTTGTCATATAGCCATAACGACAGTGTATTTGGAAAAATTTCACAATCTTATATTAAGGTGTAGAATCGATTTTTTAGCCCATATGCACTAAGCAATCTATACCAAGCTGCGTAAAAATACGAACTATACATATTTATGCTAATTAACCGTTTTGAGGTTATTGGAGTTGTCATATAGCCATAACGACAGTGTATTTGGAAAAATTTCACAATCTTATATTAAGGTGTAGAATCGATTTTGTAGTACATATGCACTAAGCAATCGATACCAAGTTGCGTAAAAATATGAACTATACATATTTATGCTAATTAGCCGTTTTGAGGTTATTGGAGTTGTCATATAGCCATAACGACAGTGTATTTGGAAAAATTTCACAATCTTATATTAAGGTGTAGAATCGATTTTTTAGTACAGATGCACTAAGCAATCTATACCAAGCTGCGTAAAAATATGAACTATACATATTTATGCTAATTAACCGTTTTGAAGTTTTTAGAGATGTCATATAGCCGTAACGACAGTGTATTTGGAAAAATTACACAATCTTATATTAAGGTGTAGAATCCATTTTTTAGTACATATACATTAAGCAATCGATACCAAGTTGTCATATAGCCATAACGACAGTGTATTTGGAAAAATTTCACAATCTTATATTAAGGTGTAGAATCGATTTTGTAGTACATATGCACTAAGTAGCCGATACCAAGTTGCGTAAAAATATGAACTATACATATTTATGCTAATTAACCGTTTTGAGGTTATTGGAGATGTCATATAGCCGTAACGATAGTGTATTTGGAAAAATTTCACAATCTTATAATAAGGTGTAGAATCAATTTTTTGGTACAGATTCACTAAGCAATCTATACCAAGCTGCGTAAAAATATGAACTAGACATATTTATGCTAATTAACAGTTTTGAGGTTATTGGAATTGTCATAGAGCCATAACAACAGTGCGTTTGGAAAAATTTCACAATCTTATATTAAGGTGTAGAATCGATTTTTTAGTACATATGCACTAAGCAATCTATACCAAGTTGCGTAAAAATATCAACTATGCATATATATGCTAATTAGCCGTTTTAAGGTTTTTGGAGTTATCATATACCCGTAACGACAGTGTATTTGGAAAAATTTCACAATCTTATATTAAGGCGGAGAATCGATATTTTACTACACATGCACTAAGCAATCGATACCAAGTTGCGTGAAAATATGCAATATACATATATGTATATGCTAATTAGCCGTTTTAAGGTTTTTGGAGTTGTCATATAGCCATAACGACAGTGTATTTGGAAAAATTTCACAATCTTATAATAAGGTGTAGAATCGATTTTTTAGTTCATATGCACTAAGTAGTCGATACCAAGTTGCGTAAAAATATGAACTATACATATTTATGCTAATAAGCCGTTTTGAGGTTATTGGAGTTGTCATATAGCCATAACGACAGTGTATTTGGAAAAATTTCACAATCTTATATTAAGGTGTAGAATCGATTTTTTGGTACATATGCACTAAGCAATCTATACCAAGTTGCGTAAAAATATCAACTATGCATATATATGCTAATTAGCCGTTTTAAGGTTTTTGGAGTTATCATATACCCGTAACGACAGTGTATTTGGAAAAATTTCACAATCTTATATTAAGGCGGAGAATCGATATTTTACTACACATGCACTAAGCAATCGATACCAAGTTGCGTGAAAATATGCAATATACATATATGTAAAGGGTGATTTTTTAAGAGCTTGATAACTTTTTTAAAAAAAAAAACGCATAAAATTTGCAAAATCTCATCGGTTCTTTATTTGAAACGTTAGATTGGTTCATGACATTTACTTTTTGAAGATAATTTCATTTAAATGTTGACCGCGGCTGCGTCTTAGGTGGTCCATTCGGAAAGTCCAATTTTGGGCAACTTTATCGAACATTTCGGCCGGAATAGCCCGAATTTCTTCGGAAATGTTGTCTTCCAAAGCTGGAATAGTTGCTGGCTTATTTCTGTAGACTTTAGACTTGACGTAGCCCCACAAAAAATAGTCTAAAGGCGTTAAATCGCATGATCTTGGTGGCCAACTTACGGGTCCATTTCTTGAGATGAATTGTTGTCCGAAGTTTTCCCTCAAAATGGCCATAGAATCGCGAGCTGTGTGGCATGTAGCGCCATCTTGTTGAAACCACATGTCAACCAAGTTCAGTTCTTCCATTTTTGGCAACAAAAAGTTTGTTAGCATCGAACGATAGCGATCGCCATTCACCGTAACGTTGCGTCCAACAGCATCTTTGAAAAAATACGGTCCAATGATTCCACCAGCGTACAAACCACACCAAACAGTGCATTTTTCGGGATGCATGGGCAGTTCTTGAACGGCTTCTGGTTGCTCTTCACCCCAAATGCGGCAATTTTGCTTATTTACGTAGCCATTCAACCAGAAATGAGCCTCATCGCTGAACAAAATTTGTCGATAAAAAAGCGGATTTTCACATTTCGAACCGAACACTGATTTTGGTAATAAAATTCAATGATTTGCAAGCGTTGCTCGTTAGTAAGTCTATTCATGATGAAATGTCAAAGCATACTGAGCATCTTTCTCTTTGACACCATGTCTGAAATCCCACGTTATCTGTCAAATACTAATGCATGAAAATCCTAACCTCAAAAAAATCACCCGTTATATGCTAATTAGCCGTTTTAAGGTTTTTGGAGTTGTCATATAGCCATAACGACAGTGTATTTGGAAAAATTTCACAATCTTATAATAAGGTGTAGAATCGATTTTTTAGTTCATATGCACTAAGCAATCTATACCAAGCTGCGTAAAAATACGAACTATACATATTTATGCTAATTAACCGTTTTGAGGTTATTGGAGTTGTCATATAACCATAATGACAGTGAATTTGGAAAAATTTCACAATCTTATATTAAGGTGTAGAATCGATTTTGTAGTACATATGCACTAAGAAATCGATACCAAGTTGCGTAAAAATATGAACTATACATATTTCTGCTTATTAGCCGTTTTGAGGTTATTGGAGTTGTCATATAGCCATAACGACAGTGTATTTGGAAAAATTTCACAATCTTATATTAAGGTGTAGAATCGATTTTTTAGTACAGATGCACTAAGCAATCTATACCAAGCTGCGTAAAAATATGAACTATACATACTTTTCTAATTAACCGTTTTGAAGTTTTTAGAGATGTCATATAGCCGTAACGACAGTGTATTTGGAAAAATTACACAATCTTATATTAAGGTGTAGAATCCATTTTTTAGTACATATACATTAAGCAATCGATACCAAGTTGTCATATAGCCGTAACGACAGTGTATTTGGAAAAATTTCACAATCTTATATTAAGGTGTAGAATCGATTTTGTAGTACGTATGCACTAAGTAGCCGATACCAAGTTGCGTAAAAATATGAACTATACATATTTATGCTAATTAACCGTTTTGAGGTTATTGGAGATGTCATATAGCCGTAAAGATAGTGTATTTGGAAAAACTTCACAATCTTATAATAAGGTGTAGAATCAATTTTTTGGTACAGATTCACTAAGCAATCTATACCAAGCTGCGTAAAAATATGAACTAGACATATTTATGCTAATTAACAGTTTTGAGGTTATTGGAGTTGTCATATAGCCATA
>NC_064308.1:566533-572033 GCF_023373825.1 Bactrocera dorsalis | reverse complement strand
GCCTAAACCTGTGGAGACCTGGTCTGTTGTGGTCAGAAGCAAGGCTCCAGCCACCTCATCAAAGGAGGTGGCCAAAAAGGTTTTAAAGGAAGTGGGACCTTCTCTTGGCGTGCGTGTGCACGCAGTGAAGCAAATGAAGGATGGTGGTGTGGTCATTCGGACCCCCTCCATCAAGGAAAGGGATATGGTGGTGAAAAACACCAAATTTGCTGAGGTCGGTCTTAGGGTGACCGTCAATAAAAAGGCGAGGAAAAGGGTCGTTGTGCAGGGTGTGCACACCGAATTCAAGCTGGAGGAGTTCATGGATGAACTATTCGAGAACACCATTAAGAAGAGTTGCCCTGGGGTAAAGAAAACCGACGTCTGCGTAATAAGCAATTCGTGGAATAAGGAGAATGGTAAGCTGACCGTCGTCCTAGAAGGAGAGGACGAGGTGATCGCAAGTCTTTTGAAGGTAGGAAGGGTCTACGTGAAGTGGTTCTCCTTCCGTGTTCGTGCGGATAGCCCAGTTGCCGGTTGTTTCCGGTGTATGGGCTTTGACCACCGAGTTGCAAATTGTCCGGCCAAGTCCGATGTCTGCCGGAGGTGTGGCCAAGAGGGTCACAAGGCGGCACGTTGCGCCAATGCCCCGCATTGTCGCAACTGCCACTTGAAGGGGAAGCCGGCTGGACATCTCATGATGTCCGCCGCCTGTCCAGTGTATTGCGGCATAGTCGAGCGCGCGCTTGCCAAACATTGATGGGCGCGCTAAAACGTTCGATTGGGTAGGTTAAGTAAGGGAGTTTGCTGGGGGTTTGGGATGGGAGTGTGGGGTCTAGCCCCTGGCCACCAGTCCAGAGCAGTATGGAAGCTCAACTGGTAGTAGTTTCGGCTACGAAGTCTGACCGGAGACTTAATTCTGGTACCACGGGGAGCAGGAGCCCTTGGAGTTCGCTCCAACCTGCTCATGCGGTAGGCCCCTTGGGGAGTATCGTGGTGGTTGTGGTTTATACCCAAATCGCGGGAAGAGTGTTTCGATCACTCAATGTGGAGTTGCATTGCAACCGGGTGCCGGACCCATAGTACGGCAGAGGTTTTAGATGGGCCTCGAACCCTACCAAGGTGGTTAGTGTGTCCATTCCACACTACCAATTGGTACTGAAAATGCTTAGCATTCTCAGGGCGCTGATCAACGCATTGATTTGATCCGTTGTACTTTTGAGTACCGTAGAGTAAGGTTGTCATCAGCAGGTACCTACGTTAAACACACCGGACGTTGTCCCTATCTACTCATTCGTTAGTTGACTGTCGACGCGGATAGACGTGCGTGCGCATCGTTGCGATTTATTCAAAGTGTTTTTTCTCGGTGACTTGCGATTTTGGCGATTCTCTTTTGTGCGGTTATTTGTTTACGCGATTTGGCTGGCACCGTTATTGCCTGGCGCGCGTGTGTAGCGGTACGGTGGAATTGTTTGTGCAATCGTGGTAGCGTGGGTTAGTGACCGCGAGTGGTTTTGTGCGGGTACACATTTTTTGTACAATTTGTGCATTTTTTGTGTACTAACTCGATAGATATAGCGGTAAGTAATTTAATTATAATTACTTTATTTACGGGCAACGTGGTCATCCACGTTGTTGTTTTTGGCGGAAGTTTCGCACGGTTCCAGTCTAGCTCCGTGTTGTTGGCACTCTTGCTGACTAGACTGCCCGCCAGTAGTACTGTGCTGAGCATCTGGCGCTTAGTTGGCTCAGTGTCAGGAGGATCTGGACAGGTTTGCCCGAAGGGTGCTGCGTCTGTCCAGTGTTGGAGATTGCGACTCCTGCGAGGACCAACGGTCATACCAGCGAACCGTTTAGCCCACGGTGCGATTCGGCTCAGCGCCACATCGGTCGACTCTCGGACGTTTCGGGGACTTTGTCCGGCCGGCGGCCAATTGAGTGGCCTTCACCTGACCACGGTTGGGGTTGTGGGCTGTGTCACTGCGGGCACGCTTTAATCGACCGTTTGGGTGGTCGCTGCTATTGAGCGGGCCTTTGCGTGGGTCGCACTTTTCAGCGCGTTCAGACGTACGTATCTGGAGAGCGGCTGCTCCAGTATCTGTTTTGTCCGTGAGCCTTCTACGCTAGTGGTACGCCAGCGGATCAGTTTCGACTGAGGGTTAGTCGGGAAGCAGGATGCCTCCAGGACGGAAGAGGAGGACGAAGGCCCTCGCTGGAAGCGGAGAATCCGCCGCTTCAACTGTCGTGGATGACTCCACGTCGGGCGGCGAGGGGGAAGTGACGGGAGCGACGGTGGTAAGGTCTCCACCGAGGAGCAAGGCGCGGTTGGGGTCGCCGCGTAAAGACGACGTAAGCGAGGGAGGGAGCGGGAGTTGTGGCGGGAGTGCCAACGTGGCCTCCGCTGAGAAGGCGGTTACGCGTGCGGGGTCGCCGCGTAACGTTGGGGGAAATGCGGGAGGGAGCGGGAGTGCCATCGTGGCCTCCACCGAGAAGGCGGTAGCGCGTGAGGGGGAAGGCGAGGGAAGTCGTGGTGGAAAGGCCAGCGTGGCCACCACTGCGAAAACGGTTGCCCAACCGTCAAAGACGGTTGGCAAAGAATCGGGTTCCGGGCGTGCCAAAGAGGCCGCAAAAAAGCGGGAGTATTCGCGGGGCGCAGTTGTGGCGGGGGGCGGGGCAGTCAGCCATGTCGCGGCTGCAAAACGAATTACGGGGGAGCTCAACGAGCTCGTTTTCGAGTCGAAGAATTTTGAGGTAGGGACTGCGAAGGGGCTGTTGGAGCTTGCCTCAAAGTATGAGGCGCTCCTAATGACGGTGAGAACCGAGAATGCCCATCTTCGCGGTCAGGTAGATGCCCTTAGGGGGAGTTGTGGGGGTCCTCTTCGGCGCCGAGCAGGTTAATGCCGGCTCCGTCGGCACCGATGCCTGCGCCTCCAGCACCTGTGCTTGAGGCAATCGCACCGGTGACGCCGAAGCCTGTGGAGACCTGGTCGGTCGTGGTCAGGAGTAAGGGGCCCGCAACTTCCTCTAAGGAAGTTATTCAGAAGGTGGTGAAGGAGGTGGGCCCCTCACTTGGAGTGAGGGTCCACGAGGTTAGGCCTATCAAGGGTGGTGGGGCGGTTATTCGCACTCCCTCCGTCCTTGAGAGGGAGAGAGTGGCGAGTAACAAGAAATTCGGGGAGGTGGGGTTGGACGTCTCTGTCAACCGGAAGTTGGGTCGTCGGGTGGTGGTCCAGGGGGTCCATACGGAGATCTCCCATGAAGAATTCATGGAGGAACTACTCCGGCTGAACCTCCAGGATTTCAGCCCGGCATCCCAGAGGACTGACGTGAGGATGGTCAGTCGTCCCTGGAAGGTGGCCGCTGATGGTAGCACCAATGTTGTCCTTGAGGGTACGGACAAATTGATGTCCGCCCTCTTGGAGGCAGGTCGGTGCTACATTAAGTGGTTTTCTTTCAGGGTGCGACCGGACAGCCCCGTCGCTGGATGCTTCCGGTGTATGGGATTTGATCATAGGGTGGCTGAGTGTAGGGCTAGGTCAGATGTCTGCCGGAGGTGCGGTCAAGAAGGCCACAAAGCTGCCGGTTGCGTCAATGCACCACATTGTCGCAACTGTGAGTTTAAGGGTAGGCCAGCTGGGCATCTTATGATGTCAGCTGTCTGCCCTATTTACTGTGGCATTGTTGAGCGCGCCCTCGCCAGACACTGATGGGGGGGATTATCCAGCTCAACTGTCAGGGCTCTTATGCCGTAATGTGTGAGTTGGGGGGTTGTATGGTAGAGGGTGGGTGCGGTATTGCTCTACTCCAGGAGCCCTACGCCACCAATGGTGTGGTTCGGGGTCTTCCTGGGGGTTTTAGGATCTTCACTGATCTTAGAGCTAACGCCGCAATAGTTGTGAATAATCCACGCTACGATTGTGTAGTTGTGGATTCTTCACAACTGGGTATATGTGTAGCGATAGATGGGGAGTTCGGTAGGATGATTGTCGCTAGTTTATACTGTAAATATAGCGAGCCCCTAGAGCCCTACCTGGGCTACATGGATAAGCTACTACTACTTGCGAGTAGTAGCCCATTTATCCTAGGGTTGGATGCGAATGCCTCGTCCTCGATGTGGTTTAGTAAGGTATCCCGGCATTCGTCTGGATACCAAAGCCACAGTCGAGGCGAGGCATTAAGCGAATGGGTGGTGGCTAATAGCCTCCACGTCTTGAATGAGCCGAGCGAGTGGTATACGTTCGATGGGCCTGGGGGCGTGAGCGACATTGACGTGACGCTTATGAACGAGGCAGCAAGTAGGGCTTTTAGTGTTAGTTGGGCGGTTAGGGGAGGGTGGGGATTGAGTGACCATAATTTGCTTCAAATTGTGGTTACCCCTCGATCTCCTCCCTCACCTTATGAGAGTCCATTGCGGCGATGGCGTACCGCTGGTACTGACTGGAACCAATATGGGCTCTCGGTTAGGGAAGCGGTACTTAGTATACCGCTTAGCGTGTTTGAGGAGCTGGGGGTCGACGAGCAAATTGCTCGTCTCTATGAGGTTGTTTGGGGGACAAATGATAGGGTCTTTGGTAGGTATGAGTGTTCCAAGATTAGTAAAATTAAATGGTGGACGCATGAGTTAACCTTGAAGAGGAGGACTGTCAGGCGTTTGAGGCGAAAGTTTCAACGTGCTCGACGGTCCAATTCGGATAGGCTGTCCCAGCTTAGGCGGGAATTTAGTTGTGCGGATAGGGAATACAAGGAGATGTTAGTTAAAGTTAAGGAAGATGAGTGGAGGAGCTTCGTTAGGGAAAATAGGAACGACCCCTGGGGTCAGGTCTATAGGATCTGCAGGGGTCGTAGGAGGGAGGATATCACCTCTCTTCGCGTCGGTGACACTCTGTTATCGTCGTGGAGAGAGTGTGCGGGGGTTTTGTTAGGTGCGTTCTTTCCTAGGTCGGAGGTGCAGGTTCCTCACGCACAAGAGGTGCCTGTCCCTCCATTAGATGATGGGGAGTTGGGGTACGCCTTTGGCCTGGTTAGGTCTAAACGGTCCCCAGGTTTTGATGGTTTGAACGGAGAGATGTGTAAAAGCTTATGGAAGTTCATTCCGGAATACCTGGAGGCCATTTATAATAAGTGCGTCTGGGAGGGATACTTTCCACGCGAGTGGAAAAGTGCTAGGGTTGTTCCTCTCCTGAAGTCCCCTGATAAGGTCAGGAGCGATCCTCGATCTTATCGGGGCATCAGTCTCCTTCCAGTACTTGGAAAAGTGCTGGAAAGGGTCATGGTGGAACGGCTTCAGGAGCTAACGCGGGGTATGTGGTCGGATAGGCAGTTTGGGTTCAGGAAAGGACGCAGTATAGAGGATGCGTGGTTTTTTGTTCAGAATGTCGTTAGGGAGAATGTCAACAAGTATGTCCTTGGCATATTTGTTGACTTCAAGGGGGCATTTGACTACCTAAGCTGGGATCGAGTGTTGCAACGGCTGGAGGAGCTTGGCTGTCCGGAAATTACTCTTTGGCGGAGTTATTTTTCG
>NC_064308.1:559033-561533 GCF_023373825.1 Bactrocera dorsalis | reverse complement strand
TAAATAATTTTCATATAAGTATTAAGTGTAAAAGTCATATAAGTATTAAGTTTATAAAGTCATGTAAGTAATAAATTTTCATATAAGTATTAAGTTTATATAAGTCAAAAAGTCATACAAGTAAATAATTTTCATATAAGTATTAAGTGTAAAAGTCATATAAGTAATAAGTTTAAAAGTCATACAGGTAAATAATTTTCATATAAGTATTAAGTGTAAAAGTCATATAAGTATTAAGTTTATATAAGTCAAGAAGTCATATAAGTAATAAATTTTCATATAAGTATTAAGTATAAAAGTCATATAAGTAATAAGTTTAAAAGTCATACAGGTAAATAATTTTCATATAAGTATTAAGTGTAAAAGTCATATAAGTAATAAGTTTAAAAGTCATACAGGTAAATAATTTTCATATAAGTATTAAGTGTAAAAGTCATATAAGTATTAAGTTTATAAAGTCATGTAAGTAATAAATTTTCATATAAGTATTAAGTATAAAAGTCATATAAGTATTAAGTTTATATAAGTCAAGAAGTCATATAAGTAATAAATTTTCATATAAGTATTAAGTATAAAAGTCATATAAGTAATAAGTTTAAAAGTCATACAGGTAAATAATTTTCATATAAGTATTAAGTGTAAAAGTCATATAAGTAATAAGTTTAAAAGTCATACAGGTAAATAATTTTCATATAAGTATTAAGTGTAAAAGTCATATAAGTATTAAGTTTATATAAGTCAAGAAGTCATATAAGTAATAAATTTTCATATAAGTATTAAGTATAAAAGTCATATAAGTAATAAGTTTAAAAGTCATACAGGTAAATAATTTTCATATAAGTATTAAGTGTAAAAGTCATATAAGTATTAAGTTTATAAAGTCATGTAAGTAATAAATTTTCATATAAGTATTAAGTATAAAAGTCATATAAGTATTAAGTTTATATAAGTCAAGAAGTCATATAAGTAATAAATTTTCATATAAGTATTAAGTATAAAAGTCATATAAGTAATAAGTTTAAAAGTCATACAGGTAAATAATTTTCATATAAGTATTAAGTATAAAAGTCATATAAGTAATAAGTTTAAAAGTCATACAGGTAAATAATTTTCATATAAGTATTAAGTGTAAAAGTCATATAAGTATTAAGTTTATAAAGTCATGTAAGTAATAAATTTTCATATAAGTATTAAGTTTATATAAGTCAAGAAGTCATATAAGTAATAAATTTTCATATAAGTATTAAGTATAAAAGTCATATAAGTAATAAGTTTAAAAGTCATACAGGTAAATAATTTTCATATAAGTATTAAGTGTAAAAGTCATATAAGTATTAAGTTTATAAAGTCATGTAAGTAATAAATTTTCATATAAGTATTAAGTGTAAAAGTCATATAAGTAATAAGTTTAAAAGTCATACAGGTAAATAATTTTCATATAAGTATTAAGTTTATAAAGTCATGTAAGTAATAAATTTTCATATAAGTAATAAATTTTCAAAAAAAAAACAGTGTGCAAAAATACTTTTGATGTTATAAGTTTGCTTATAACCATAGAGAGCTCTGAAAATCATATAAATTACCTATGGATATTTGAGTTTGTAAATTTTAAATGGGTCAAAGTAAATTTTCCATACGATTTCGGGTTGGTGAGGTCAACGTGGCAGCAAATATTTATAACAAATCTGCACAAATTTTTTCAAATTGACATGACTGAAATAGTACTTATATGAAAATGATTAGTTGTATGACTTTATAAGTTAGTACTTATATGAGAATTTTTTATTAGTGAAAACTAGTTAATATATGTTATATCTCTATATATTTCCATATATTTTAGTTGACTACGCTTTTTTACTGGTATGAAATTTTTCATTTAGTACTTGTATGAGAATTTTTATACTTGTATGACTTTATGAACTTAGTATTTATATGAAAATTTTTATACTTCTATGACTTTATAAGTTAAGTATTTATATGAAAAAGTTTTATTTTATAAGTATTTCAGTAAGTAATTTGTATACGTAAATTTGTGGATTCTTTTTTATTCCTGGTACCTGCTGCAGTTAGTTTAAATGGACAAATTTTGTTATATTAAAACAATATGACGAAATTTAATATTCTATACTTAACCAGTAGCATATGAAAGAAATATTTTAACTTTCTTTTAAACTATTCTTATTACACATAAAATATATGTGCTAATGGAATTGTATTAAATTAAGTGAAATATTTATGGTTATTACGCTCAAAAAAATACTTTCATATCATATATTTATTAATTAAAAATAAATATAATTGAATTTGAAATTATTAATTTCAAATCAAAGAAAAAATGTATATATTCTTAAAAAAGATATATACACATTATGCATTGAAATAAAGTAAAATGTATAAAAAATGATATTATTTGAAAGTTTAGCTAATATAAGAAGAAATATCGTTCTTACATAATTAAATAATAATATGTATAAGAGAACGAAAATTCTTTTCACGATAC
>NC_064308.1:531533-556533 GCF_023373825.1 Bactrocera dorsalis | reverse complement strand
AAAAATATACATTTTTTTTTCTTTTTGTTCTTTTCATTCGATATGTTTTGAATTATTGATAATTATTATATAAATCTTATGGGTATATCAATAATTCGTATAAAACATATTTGAGTGTTTTTCTTTTTTTTCTTTTTTTTTTTTTTACTCCTTGTAATGCATTATGAACAGTATATTATACATATATTGGGAATTTCGCATACATTGTATTTGAACGCTAAAAAACCTTTAAACATATATAGCTGTACTTATTATTATAAAAATGATAAGTTAATTTGTTCACATTAACGTGCAATTCCTTTTTTATGGTTATTTTCTATTTGTGTTTAAGTATATGTTATATACATGTGTCATATACGTTAGTATAAGTATATGTATTATATACATATCATATACGTAGTATAGTATATAAATATACTCTGGTCTGTTTTTATTCAAGAAGTTATGGTTAAATGCACAAATAAAAGAGAATAACTAAAAACTGGTATTGCTGTTTTTGTTGACCTAAGACATGCGCAGCTTGCAAATGTTTGGGTTTAAAATTACAATTTATTGAAAGATGTGTTGGAATTTTATTTTAAAAATTTGTTATAAATATTATTATTATTATTCTTTCAATAAATTAAAAACTCTTGACTTTGAATCAAAAAACACAAAAAATTTTTACTCTAAGCGGTGGATCACTCGGCTCATGGGTCGATGAAGAACGCAGCAAACTGTGCGTCATCGTGTGAACTGCAGGACACATGAACATCGACATTTTGAACGCATATTGCGGTCCATGCTGTTATGTACTTTAATTAATTTTAAAGTGCTGCTTGGACTACATATGGTTGAGGGTTGTAAGACTATGCTAAATTAGTTGCTTATTCTTTTAGTTAATTAAAAGAATTTAAGCATATGGTATATTATTGGATTGTGTTTTCCAATCCATAATATTAATAGCATAAAAAGAAATATATACAATATATTCTTGAATACCTCATATTTGAACGAAATTTTATAATAAATGAGAATCTTAGTATTCCCAAAATAAAAAAAAAATTTCAATATTATTTAAAATATATTTAAATAAATACATTACGAGGACAGTCTAGCATAAAATATATTCATATTGTGACCTAGACCTTAAGTCCCTAATGGTATTTATTTAAAAAGTGGAGTGATTTAAAATTATATATATTTTAATAATATGAAATGTATTAATAATTTGAATTGGGATGAAAAGATTTTATGTTTATTATTAGAAATTTATAAAATGGTATCGAGATATAAAATATGTTTCTTTAAAATAGCGAAAAAAAAAAAAAAAAATAATAATAATAATAAATTTTTTATACAACCTCAACTCATATGGGACTACCCCCTGAATTTAAGCATATTAATGAGGGGAGGAAAAGAAACTAACAAGGATTTTCTTAGTAGCGGCGAGCGAAAAGAAAATAGTTCAGCACTAAGTCACTTTGTCTATATGGCAAATGTGAGATGCAGTGTATGGAATATCTTAATATCTAGTATGAGAAATTAACGATTTAAGTCCTTCTTAAATGAGGCCATTTACCCATAGAGGGTGCCAGGCCCGTATAACGTTAATGATTACTAGAAAGATATTTCCAAAGAGTCGTGTTGCTTGATAGTGCAGCACTAAGTGGGTGGTAAACTCCATCTAAAACTAAATATAACCATGAGACCGATAGTAAACAAGTACCGTGAGGGAAAGTTGAAAAGAACTCTGAATAGAGAGTTAAATAGTACGTGAAACTGCTTAGAGGTTAAGCCCGATGAACCTGAATATCCATTATGAAAAATTCATCATTATAACTGTGGTATTTAATTTTAAATATTATAGTAATAGTGTGCATTTTTTTCATATAAGGACATTGTAATCTATTAACATAATAAAGTATTTATCAAAAGATCATTGGTTTTAAGTTTATTCAAATTAATTTGCTTTTAGCTTATTAACATAGAATAAATACTGATGATTTGATAAAGTGTTGATAGATTTTATTATATATAATGCTAAAATTCTTTTGAATTTTACAATAATATTATTATCATTGATTTTAATATTAATTGTATGCATTTATATGATTAACAATGCGAAAGATTCAGGATACCTTCGGGACCCGTCTTGAAACACGGACCAAGGAGTCTAACATATGTGCAAGTCATTGGGTTATATTAAACCTAATGGCGTAATTAACTTAACTGTATGGGATTAATTTTTAGTGTATTACACTATTAATTCAATCCCGGGGCGTTCCATATAGTTATGTATAATGGTAATTTATTATTATTTATACCTCTAACTGGAGCGTACCTTGAGCATATATGCTGTGACCCGAAAGATGGTGAACTATACTTGATCAGGTTGAAGTCAGGGGAAACCCTGATGGAAGACCGAAACAGTTCTGACGTGCAAATCGATTGTCAGAATTGAGTATAGGGGCGAAAGACCAATCGAACCATCTAGTAGCTGGTTCCCTCCGAAGTTTCCCTCAGGATAGCTGGTGCATTTAAATATTATGTAAAATAATCTTATCTGGTAAAGCGAATGATTAGAGGCCTTAGGGTCGAAACGACCTTAACCTATTCTCAAACTTTAAATGGGTAAGAACCTCACCTTTCTTGATATGAAGGTTGAGGTTATGATATAATGTGCCCAGTGGGCCACTTTTGGTAAGCAGAACTGGCGCTGTGGGATGAACCAAACGTAATGTTACGGTGCCTAAATTAACAACTCATGCAGATACCATGAAAGGCGTTGGTTGCTTAAAACAGCAGGACGGTGGACATGGAAGTCGTAATCCGCTAAGGAGTGTGTAACAACTCACCTGCCGAAGCAACTAGCCCTTAAAATGGATGGCGCTTAAGTTGTATACCTATACATTACCGCTAAAGTAGATGATTTATAATACAATTTCGGTTGGATTATAAATTTTGAAACTTTAGTGAGTAGGAGGGTACAATGGTGTGCTTAGAAGTGTTTGGCGTAAGCCTGCATGGAGCCGCTATTGGTACAGATCTTGGTGGTAGTAGCAAATAATCGAATGAGACCTTGGAGGACTGAAGTGGAGAAGGGTTTCGTGTGAACAGTGGTTGATCACGAGTTAGTCGGTCCTAAGTTCAAGGCGAAAGCCGAAAATTTTCAAGTTTTAATGAAATGAAGTGAAATTTAATTTTTTTATTTCATAGTAATTAAACACTTGAATAATTTTGAACGAAAGGGAATACGGTTCCAATTCCGTAACCTGTTGAGTATCCGTTTGTTATTAAAAATGGGCCTTGTGCTCATCCTGGCAACAGGAACGACCATAAAGAAGCCGTCGAGAGGTATCGGAAGAGTTTTCTTTTCTGTTTTATAGTCGTACTACCATGGAAGTCTTTCGAAGAGAGATATGGTAGATGGACTAGAAGAGCATGACATTTACTGTTGTGTCGATATTTTCTCCTCGGACCTTGAAAATTTATGGTGGGGTTACGCAAACTTCTCAACAGGCCGTACCAATATCCGCAGCTGGTCTCCAAGGTGAAGAGTCTCTAGTCGATAGAATAATGTAGGTAAGGGAAGTCGGCAAATTAGATCCGTAACTTCGGGATAAGGATTGGCTCTGAAGATTGAGATAGTCGGGCTTGATTGGGAAGCAATACCATGGTTTATGTACTCGTTCTGGGTAAATAGAGAATTTCGGTTCTTGTTCCCCGGATAGTAGTTACGTAGCCAATTGTGGAACTTTCTTGCTAAAATTTTTAAAGGATTATATCGTAAGATATGTATTCTTTTTAAATTATAACGATTATCAATTAACAATCAATTCAGAACTGGCACGGACTTGGGGAATCCGACTGTCTAATTAAAACAAAGCATTGTGATGGCCCTAACGGGTGTTGACACAATGTGATTTCTGCCCAGTGCTCTGAATGTCAAAGTGAAGAAATTCAAGTAAGCGCGGGTAAACGGCGGGAGTAACTATGACTCTCTTAAGGTAGCCAAATGCCTCGTCATCTAATTAGTGACGCGCATGAATGGATTAACGAGATTCCCTCTGTCCCTATCTACTCAGTTGCGTTTGAACAGCCGAAGCGAACGGACGTGTGCGCGGAAAAACGCGAGCTAGTAAAGCATTGTGGCGATCAACGATCGATATAGTGACAATAGTTGTGACAGTGCGAAAATTGTGTGTGTATTTTTGCCACACAAAGTGAAGGACACTAGCAAAAGTGTCAAAGAAGTGTAAAATTGTGCATAACAGTGACAAAAAAAAGGAAAGTGACCTTGAATATAGTGTGTGTATGCTACACAAAGCACTAATCCACTGCGATAGTGCCAAAAAGTGTGAAATACCAAAAATAGTGACCTTGAATATAGTGTGTGTATGCTACACTAAGCACTAATCCCCTGCGATAGTGCCAAAAAAAGTGTGTGTTCTACCTAACCCAGGTAGAAGTTTTGTGGAAGGACAGTGTGTGTGTGTGTGTGTTACACAGTGCAGTGACAGTGCCAAGAAAATTCTAGTGCACAAATAAACCCGCGGAGGTTTGGGTTTTTCCTTAATCCGCTTGGGTTTTGCCATACAGAGAATAGTGCAAAAACAGTGTTGTGTAGTGCTTTCACATTTCGGGGAAATTTTGTGGGGCAGAAATGCCTCCAAAGAGGAAGGGATCCAAATCCCAAGGAGAAGAGATGGACGAGTACGTCACGACGGTAGAAGTGGAGGCTTCTTCGGACTCCGAGGGACCACCAATGAAGCCGCCACCGCCGAAAAAGAAGGCCCGTAAAGGGTCACCTAAGGAGGACAAGAAGCGTAGGAACAGTTGCAGCTCCTCGGACAGTGACAGCAGCACTGCCAAGGATGCACAGGAGGTTAGCCGGAAGGTCAGCAGTGGCGGGGAGAAGCTCCCAGCTTGTGGAGGCATCGCAAAGAAGGCGGCAGCAGCGCCAACAGAGGTACAAGTAAGTACAGGGGACGTTATGGGTTGGGATACTTCCCCGCAAGTGAAAACTATGAGAGCTATATCCGGTGACATCAGGGATGTAGTTTTAGAGGCGGGCTTGGGGACTCCAGCAACAAAGAGGGTGTTGGACCTAGCATCAAGGTATGAGGACATGCTCATTTCCATAATGGAGGAGAACGCCCATCTTCGTGGGCAAATTGACGGCCTGAAGGGGAGTTGTGGGCCATCCCACAAGCATATGCAATTAGTTGCATCGTCTTCGGCGCCTACCCCACCGACACCAGTGCTAGAGGCAATAGCACCAAAAATGCCCAGACCGGTAGAGACCTGGTCTGTTGTGGTTAGGAGTAATACTCCTGCCACTTCATCAAAGGAGGTGGCGAAGAAAGTGGAAACTGAAGTGGGTCCTTCTCTTGGCGTGCGTGTGCACACACTAAAGGCCATGAAAGGGGGTGGTGTGGTCATTCGGACCCCTTCCATCAAGGAGAGAGATATGGTGATGAAAAACACCAAATTTGCCGAGGTCGGTCTTAGTGTGACCGTCAACAAGAAGAGGAGGAAAAGGGTCGTTGTGCAGGGTGTGCACACCCATTTCAAGCTTGAGGAGTTCATGGAGGAACTCTTCGAGCACAGCATCAAGAAGAGTTGCCCGGAGGCGAAGAAGACCGACATCAGTGTGGTAAGCAAGTCCTGGACGGTTAAGACGGGTGGTACGACGAACGTCGTCCTAGAAGGAGAGGACAAGGTGATCTCATCTCTTTTGAAGGCAGGGAGGGTCTACGTGGGGTGGAACTCCTTCCGTGTTCGTGCGGATAGCCCAGTTGCCGGTTGTTTCCGGTGTATGGGCTTTGACCATCGGGTTGCGGATTGTCGGGCCAAGTCCGATGTCTGCAGAAGGTGTGGCCAAGAGGGTCACAAGGTTGCACGTTGCAGCAATGCCCCGCATTGTCGCAACTGCCACCTCAGGGGTAAGCCGGCTGGACATCTTACGTTGTCCGCTGCTTGCCCAGTATACTGTAGCATAGTTGAGCGCGCACTTGCTAGGCATTAATGGGCGCGCTGTTTCAGCTCAATTGCCAGGGGTCATTCGCCGTTATGTGCGAATTGGGGAGTTATATGACTGAGGGTGGGTGCGGTGTTGCCTTGCTCCAGGAGCCCTATGCCACTAATGGTGTGGTTAGGGGTCTCCCTGGCAGTTTTAGGATATTTTCAGATCTCGGGGCTAACGCCGCAATTGTTGTGAACAATCCGAACTATGATTGTGTAGTTCTGGACTCTTCACAGCTGGGAGTTTGCGTCTCTATAGAAGGAGAGTTCGGTAAACTGGTCTTCGCTAGTTTGTACTGCAAATTTAGCGAACCCCTAGAGCCTTACCTGGGTTACATGGATAGGCTACTACTACTTGCGAGTGGTAGCCCAATTATCCTTGGGCTAGATGCGAATGCCTCATCTTCAATGTGGTTTAGTAAGGTATCCCGGCATTCGGCCGGATACCAAAGCCACAGTCGAGGCGAGGCACTCAGTGAATGGGTGGTAGCTAATAGCCTCCACGTAGTAAATGAGCCCAGCGAATTTTACACATTCGATGGGCCAGGAGGTACTAGCGATATTGATGTTACCCTCATCAATCAGGCAGCTAGCATAGCGTTTGACGTCACGTGGGAAATAAAAGGAGGATGGAGCCTAAGTGATCATAATTTGATCCAAATTATGGTTACTGCCAGATCTCCTCCCTCGGATCATGTTAGTCCATTGCGGCGATGGCGTACCTCTGGTATCGACTGGAGCCAATATGGACTATCTGTCAGGGAAGCGGTATTAGAAATACCGCTTAGTGAATTCAGGGATCTGGGTGTTGACGATCAAATCGCTCGGCTAAACGCCTTAGTCTGGGGTGTAAACGACAGATTGCTGCGGAAAAGCGAAAGCTACCGCGGCAAAAAGCTCAAATGGTGGACGCACGAGCTAACCCTAAAGAGGAGGACTGTCAGGCGTTTGAGACGGAAGTTTCAACGTGCTAGACGGTCCAATTCCGATAGGTTGGCCCAGATTCGGCATGATCTTAGTACTGAGATGAGAGAGTACAAAGACATGCTCCTCAGAATCAAAGAAGAAGACTGGAGAAGCTTCGTGGGGCAAAACAAAGACGACCCCTGGGGGCAGATCTATAAGATCTGCAGGGGTCGTAGAAGCTATGACATAACCTCTCTTCGTGTTGGTGACACCATGTTATCAACATGGAGTGAGTGTGCAAGGGCTCTTCTTAGTGCGTTTTTTCCCAGGTCGGAAGCACAGGCACCTCTAGCACAAGAGGTACCAGTCCCTCCACTAGATGACGGAGAGCTGGGGTACGCTTTCGGCCTGATTAGATCTAAACGATCCCCAGGTCTTGATGGTTTGAACGGAGAGATCTGTAAGAGCTTGTGGAAGTTCATTCCAGAATACCTGGAAGCTATCTACGATAAGTGCGTCTGGGAGGGTTATTTTCCACGTGAGTGGAAAAAAGCTAGGGTTGTCCCTCTCCTGAAGTCCCCTGATAAAATCAGGAGCAATCCTCGCTCCTATCGGGGCATCAGTCTCCTTCCAGTACTTGGAAAAGTGCTGGAAAGAGTAATGGTGGAACGGCTTCAGGAGCTAACGAGCGGTATGTGGTCTGATAGACAATACGGTTTCAGAAGAGGACGCAGCGTAGAAGACGCCTGGATGTATGTTCAGAATGCGGTTAGGGTGAATGTCAACAAATATGTGCTCGGCATATTTGTTGACTTCAAGGGAGCATTCGACTACCTGATCTGGGATCGGGTGATTGAACGATTAGAGGAACTTAACTGTCCAGAAATTTCTCTTTGGAGGAGTTATTTTTCGGACAGAAAGGCCTCTATCGTTGGAATGAGTGGGAGCGTTGAGACCAGTGTGACTCGTGGCTGTCCACAGGGATCTATCTGTGGTCCATATATATGGAACCTCATGATGGACTCCCTGCTGGCTCAGCTGGAGCCACTCTGTGAATGTTCTGCATACGCGGATGACCTTCTCATTTTAGTGGGGGGTCGTTCGCGTAGTGAAATAGAACGGGCGGGTAGTCAATTTCTCGAAATTGTCCACAATTGGGGCGTTGGTGTGGGGGTGGACATATCCATGGATAAAACGGTGACAATGATGCTGAAAGGCAAACTGTCGCCGGTCCGTTCACCAATCGTCCGGTTAAATGGGGTCAGCATCAGGTATGTGACGCAAGTCAAATATCTGGGGCTGACCATGAGTGAAAGAATGAGTTTCACTCCACATTTAGCAATTGTGAAGGAGCGACTACAGGGAACGGTGGGCAAAATACGACGCATTTTGAGGAGTGATTGGGGTCTCGGACGTCGTGCTGTTCGCACCATATATCGGGGTTTGTTTGTGGCCTGTGCCACTTACGGCGCCGCTGTATGGTGGGAAACAGCCACGACATCCTGGGGGCGTCGAAAACTTCTCCAAATTCAGCGTTTTATAATGCTTGCTTGCTTGCCTGTATGTCGCACCGTCTCAACGGAAGCAATGCAGGTACTATTAGGAGCTCCCCCGCTTGACCTGATTGTCATACAGCGAGCTGTTGCATTCAGATTAAGGAGGGGTTTGAGTGTGTCATTGTTCCAGAATGATTGGATTTCTGACAATGATGCAGAGAGGGAGGGATATCTAGGAAGCAAGAGGCTTCTAGATGAAATAGTTAGGAATAAGTGGCAAAACCGTTGGAACAATAGCAGCAACGGTCGAGTGACTTACCAATACATCCAGGATGTTAGGTTTGTGGAAGGAAACCCCGACTTCAGATTCTGTCTGAGCTCGGGCTTCCTACTTACGGGACATGGGCCTCTAAATGCATTCTTGCATAGGAGGAATCTGTCGGAAACACCCGAATGTGCGTGTGGAGCACGCAATGAGGATTGGGTACATGTCATTGCAGAATGCGCAATGTACTCAGACATCAGGAGCTTTAGGAGAATGGGGATTAGTTACATAAATGGACGGCTAGATGTGAGCGGTGTGATCTCCACTAGCTGGAATGCCGAACTTGTAGGGACATTTGATAGGTTTGCGCGAGAGATATTTAGGAGGCGAAGACAATTGACTGAAACGTTAGGTTAGATTAGGTTAGGTTAGGTAAGGGGAATTGCTGGGTGCATGGGATGGGGGGTATGGTCACCAGTCCAGAGCAGTATGGAAGCTCAACTGGTAGTAGTTTCGGCTACGAAGTCTGACCGGAGACTTAATTCTGGTACCACGGGGAGCAGGAGCCCTTGGAGTTCGCTCCAACCTGCTCATGCGGTAGGCCCCTTGGGGAGTATCGTGGTGGTTGTCCAGGGGGTCCATACGGAGATCCCCCATGAGGAATTCATGGAGGAACTACTCCGGCTGAACCTCCAGGATTTCAGCCCGGCATCCCAGAGGACTGACGTGAGGATGGTCAGTCGTCCCTGGAAGGTGATCGCTGACGGTAGCCCAATGTCGTCCTTGAGGGTACGTATAAATTGGTGTCCGCCCTGTTGGAGGCAGGTCGGTGCTACATAAAGTGGTTCTCTTTCAGGATGCGACCGGATAGCCCCGTCGCTGGCTGCTTCCGTTACATGGGGTTTGATCATAGGGTGGCTGAGTATAGGGCTAGAGCAGATGTCTGTCGGAGGTGCGGTCAAGAAGGCCACAAAGCTGCCAGTTGCGTCAATGCATCCCATTTCCGCAACTGTGAGTTTAAGGGTAGGCCAGCTGGGCATCTAATGATGTCAGCTGTCTGCCTTATATATTGTGGCATTGTTGAGCGCGCCCTCTCCAGACACTGATGGGCGGGATCATCCAGTTTAACTGTCAGGACTCCTATGCCGTAATGTGTGAGTTGGGGGGTTTATGGTTGAGGGTGTGTGCGGTATTGCTCTACCCCAGGAGCCCTACGCCACCAATGGTGTGGTTCGGGGTCTTCTTGGGGGTTTTAAGGTCTTCACTGACCTTAGAGCTAACGCCGCAATAGTTGTGAATAATCCACGCTACGATTGCGTAGTTGTGGATTCTTCACAACTGGGTATATGTGTAGCAATAGAAGGGGAGT
The DNA here is from genome assembly GCF_023373825.1 of Bactrocera dorsalis. Lineage (NCBI taxonomy): Eukaryota > Metazoa > Arthropoda > Insecta > Diptera > Tephritidae > Bactrocera > Bactrocera dorsalis. The sequence continues at coordinate 546,491 of NC_064308.1, read as the reverse complement.
TCGGTAGGATGATTGTCGCTAGTTTGTATTGCAAATATAGCGAGCCCCTAGAGCCCTACCTGGGCTACATGGATAAGCTACTACTACTTGCGAGTAGTAGCCCATTTATCCTAGGGTTGGATGCGAATGCCTCGTCCTCGATGTGGTTTAGTAAGGTATCCCGGCATTCGTCTGGATACCAAAGCCACAGTCGAGGCGAGGCATTAAGCGAATGGGTGGTGGCTAATAGCCTCCACGTCTTGAATGAGCCGAGCGAGTGGTATACGTTCGATGGGCCTGGGGGCGTGAGCGACATTGACGTGACGCTTATGAACGAGGCAGCAAGTAGGGCTTTCAGTGTTAGTTGGGAGGTTAGGGGAGGGTGGGGATTGAGTGACCATAATTTGCTTCAAATTGTGGTTACCCCTCGATCTCCTCCCTCACCTTATGAGAGTCCATTGCGGCGATGGCGTACCTCTGGTACTGACTGGAACCAATATGGACTCTTGGTTAGGGAAGCGGTATCCGATGTACCGCTTAGTGAGTTTGAGGAGTTGGGGGTTGACGAGCAAATTGCTCGTCTATACGGGGTAGTTTGGGGAGTAAATGATAGGGTATTTAGGAGGTGTGAAAGTCGTAAGATTAGTAAAATTAAATGGTGGACGCGTGAGCTAACCTTGAAGAGGAGGACTGTCAGGCGTTTGAGGCGAAAGTTTCAACGCGCTCGACGGTCCAATTCTGATAGGCTGTCCCAGCTTAGGTACGAATTTAGTTGTGCGGATAGGGAGTATAAAGAAATGTTAGTAAAAGTTAAAGAGGAAGAGTGGAGGAGCTTTGTAAGAGAGGATAGGAACGACCCCTGGGGTCAGGTCTATAGGATCTGCAGGGGTCGTAGGAGGGAGGATATCACCTCTCTTCGCGTCGGTGACACTCTGTTATCGTCGTGGAGAGAGTGTGCGGGGGTTCTGTTAGGTGCGTTCTTTCCCAGGTCGGAGGTGCAGGTACCTCAAGCACAAGAGGTGCCTGTCCCTCCATTAGATGATGGGGAGTTGGGGTACGCCTTTGGCCTGGTTAGGTCTAAACGGTCCCCAGGTTTTGATGGTTTGAACGGAGAGATGTGTAAAAGCTTATGGAAGTTCATTCCGGAATACCTGGAGGCCATTTATAATAAGTGCGTCTGGGAGGGATACTTTCCACGCGAGTGGAAAAGTGCTAGGGTTGTTCCTCTCCTGAAGTCCCCTGATAAGGTCAGGAGCGATCCTCGATCTTATCGGGGCATCAGTCTCCTTCCAGTACTTGGAAAAGTGCTGGAAAGGGTCATGGTGGAACGGCTTCAGGAGCTAACGCGGGGTATGTGGTCGGATAGGCAGTTTGGGTTCAGGAAAGGACGCAGTATAGAGGATGCGTGGTTTTTTGTTCAGAATGTCGTTAGGGAGAATGTCAACAAGTATGTCCTTGGCATATTTGTTGACTTCAAGGGGGCATTTGACTACCTAAACTGGGATCGAGTGTTGCAACGGCTGGAGGAGCTTGGCTGTCCGGAAATTACTCTTTGGCGGAGTTATTTTTCGGACAGAAAGGCCTCTCTTGTCGGCATGAATGGGAGTGTGGAGATTGGAGTTGTTCGAGGCTGCCCGCAGGGTTCCATCTGTGGTCCATATATTTGGAACCTTATGATGGACACTCTGCTTGGGCAGCTCGAGCCACTCTGTAAATGTTGCGCGTATGCGGACGACCTTCTTCTTATGGTTGAAGGTCGCTCGAGGTTGGATTTAGAACGGGCGGGAGGAGATCTCTTAGAGATCGTTAATTCTTGGGGCTTAGGTGTGGGGGTTGACATATCGATGGAAAAGACGGTGGCAATGCTGCTGAAAGGCAGATTGTCGCCGTCTCGTCCACCGATTGTCCGTGTGAACGGGGTCAGCATCAGATATGTGACGCAAGTCAAATATCTGGGGCTGACCATAAGTGAAAGGTTGTGTTTTACTCCACACTTTGCGAGCGTGAAGGAGCGACTGCAGGCAACCGTAGGCAAAATACGACGTATTTTGAGGAGCGATTGGGGTCTCGGACGTCGTGCTGTCCGCACCATATATCGTGGCTTGTTTGTGGCCTGTGCCACATATGGAGCCCCTGTATGGTGGGAGGCAGCCACGACTGTCATGGGGTCTCAAAAACTCCTCTCAATACAGCGTTGTATGATGCTTGCTTGCTTGCCTGTATGTCGCACCGTCTCAACGGATGCGATGCAGGTTTTGTTAGGTGCACCCCCTCTTGACCTGATTGTCATACAGAGAGCTGTTGCATTCAGGTTAAGAAGGGGTTTGAGTGTGTCATTGCTGCGGAACGATTGGATTTCCGACGATGATGTGGAGAGGGAGGGATATCTAGGGAGCAAGAGGCTCCTAGATGATAGGGTTAGGTGTAGGTGGCAACAACGTTGGGACAATAGTCCTAACGGCCGAGTGACGTACGAGTACATTCGGGACGTGGGGTTCGTTGAGGATAACCCAGATTTTAGATTCTGTCTAAGTCTGGGTTTCTTGTTTACGGGGCATGGGCCTCTGAATGCATTTTTGCATCAGAGGCACCTATCAGATACGTCAGGGTGTTTTTGTGGGGCGGAGTTGGAGAATTGGTCGCATTTAATTGCGGAGTGCCCGATGTACTCGGACATTAGGGATCTGGGTGGTATGGGGATTAGCTGGACTGATGGACGATTAGATGTTAGTGGTGTGATCTCCACTAGTCGGAATACCGAACAGTTAGGGTTGTTTGCGCGTGAGTTATTTAAGCGGCGAAGGCGGTTAGCTGGAAATTAGGGTTTTAGTTTTTTGTATGAGTGTTAGGTGTTTGCGTTGTGGGTATTTTATGTGTTAGTGGGGTCCAACCTCACCTTCTTTGCTGGCCACCAGTCCGGAGCAGTATGGAAGCTCAACTGGTAGTAGTTTCGGCTACGAAGTCTGACCGGAGACTTAATTCTGGTACCACGGGGAGCAGGAGCCCTTGGAGGTAACTCCAACCTGCTCATGCGGACTGGCCCCTCGGGGAGTATCGTGGTGGTTGTGGTTGAAACCCAAATCGCGGGAAGAACTGACTTTGTCAGTTGAATGTGGAGTTGCATTGCAACCGGGTGCCGGACCCAAAGCACGGCAGAGGTTTTAGATGGGCCTCGAACCCTACCAAGGTGGTTAGTGTGTCCATTCCACACTGCCAATTGGTACTGAAAATGCTTAGCATTCTCAGGGCGCTGATCAACGCATTGATTTGATCCGCTGTGCTTTTGAGCGCCGTGGAGTAAGGTTGTCGTCAGCAGGTACCCACGTAAAACACACCGGACGTTGTCCCTATCTACTCATTCGTTAGTTGACTTTCGACGCGGATAGACGTGCGTGCGCATCGTTGCGATTTATTCAAAGTGTTTTTTTCGGTGATTTTTGCGATTCTCTTTTGTGCGGGTATTTGTTTACGCGATTTGGCTGGCACCGTTATTGCCTGGCGCGTGTGCGTAGCGGTACGGTGGAATTGTTTGTGCGATTTGCGGGTAGCGTGGGTTATTGACCGCGAGTGTTTTCGTGCGGGTACACATTTTTTGTACAATTTGTGCATTTTTGTGTACGGACAGCAACTATATAGCGGTAAGTAATTTTGTTTATAATTACTTTATTTGCGGACAACGTGGTCATCCACGTTGTTGTTTTTGGCGGAAGTTTCGCACGGTTCCAGTCTAGCTCCGTGTTGTTGGCACTCTTGCTGACTAGACTGCCCGCCAGTAGTACTGTGCTGAGCATCTGGCGCTTAGTTGGCTCAGTGTCAGGAGGATCTGGACAGGTTTGCCCAAAGGGTGCTGCGTCTGTCCAGTGTTGGAGATTGCGACTCCTGCGAGGACCAACGGTCATACCAGCGAACCGTTTAGCCCACGGTGCGATTCGGCTCAGCGCCACATCGGTCGACTCTCGGACGTTTCGGGGACTTTGTCCGGCCGGCGGCCAATTGAGTGGCCTTAACCTGACCACGGTTGGGGTTGTGGGCTGTGCCACTGCGGGCACGCTTTAATCGACCGTTTGGGTGGTCGCTGCTATTGAGCGGGCCTTTGCGTGGGTCGCACTTTTCAGCGCGTTCAGACGTACGTATCTGGAGAGCGGCTGCTCCAGTATCTGTTTTGTCCGTGAGCCTTCTACGCTAGTGGTACGCCAGCGGATCAGTTTCGACTGAGGGTTAGTCGGGAAGCAGGATGCCTCCAGGACGGAAGAGGAGGACGAAGGCCCTCGCTGGAAGCGGAGAATCCGCCGCTTCAACAGTCGTGGATGATTCCACGTCGGGCGGTGAGGGGGAGGTGACGGGAGCGACGGTAAGGTCTCCACCGAGGAGCAAGGCGCGGTTGGGGTCGCCGCGTAAAGACGACGTTAGCGAGGGAGGGAGCGGGAGTTGTGGCGGGAGTGCCGGTGTGGCCTCCGCTGAGAAGGCGGTTACGCGTGCGGGGTCGCCGCGTAACGTTGGGGGAAATGTGGGAGGGAGCGGGAGTGCCAGTGCAGCCACCGCCGAGAAAACGGTAGCGCGTGCGGGATCGTCGCGCAAGGACGAAGAGAGCGGTAGCGGGAGCGTGGTCCATCCGGCTAGTACGGTGGGCAAGGGAGTGGGCGTCGCGAAAGGGGGCGCTGCTAGGACGGGCAATCGCGTCTCGGGTGCCAACAAGGAGGGTGCGCGAGTTCCCTCAAGGGGTACTGTGGTTGTTGGGGGCGGGGCAGTCAGCCATGTTGCGGCTGCCAAGCGGATAACGGGGGAGTTGAACGAGTTGGTGTTTGACTCCAAAAACTTCGATGTTGGGGCCGCGAAGGGGCTGATGGAGCTTGCCTCAAAGTATGAGGCGCTGCTGATGACGGTCATTACCGAGAATGCCCATCTTCGCGGTCAGGTAGATGCCCTTAGGGGGAGTTGTGGGGGTCACTCCTCGGCGCCGAGCAGGTCAATGCCGGCTCCGTCGGCACCGATGCCTGCACCTCCAGCACCTGTGCTTGAGGCAATCGCACCGGTGACGCCGAAGCCTGTGGAGACCTGGTCGGTCGTGGTCAGGAGTAAGGGGCCTGCAACTTCCTCTAAGGAAGTTATCAAAAAAGTGGTCAAAGAGGTGGGTCCCTCACTTGGAGTGAGGGTCCACGAAGTGCGACCAATTAAGGGTGGTGGGGCCGTCATTCGCACTCCCTCTGTTTTGGAGAGAGAACGAATGGCGAGTAATAAGAAGTTTGAGGAGGTGGGGTTGGACGTTACTGTCAACCGGAAGTTGGGTCGTCGGGTGGTAGTCCAGGGGGTCCATACGGAGATCCCCCATGAGGAATTCATGGAGGAACTACTCCGGCTGAACCTCCAGGATTTCAGCCCGGCATCCCAGAGGACTGACGTGAGGATGGTCAGTCGTCCCTGGAAGGTGGCCGCTGATGGTAGTACCAATGTCGTCCTTGAGGGTACGGACAAGTTGATGTCCGCCCTCTTGGAGGCAGGTCGGTGCTACATAAAGTGGTTCTCCTTCAGGGTGCGACCGGATAGCCCCGTCGCTGGATGCTTCCGGTGTATGGGATTTGACCATAGGGTGGCTGAATGTAGGGCTAAGTCTGATGTCTGTCGGAGGTGCGGTCAAGAAGGCCACAAAGCTGCCAGTTGCGTCAATGCACCGCATTGTCGCAACTGTGAGTTTAAGGGTAGGCCAGCTGGGCATCTGATGATGTCAGCTGTCTGCCCTATATATTGTGGCATTGTTGAGCGCGCCCTCGCCAGACATTGATGGGTGGGATCATCCAGCTTAACTGTCAGGGCTCCTATGCCGTGATGTGTGAGTTGGGGGGTTGTATGGTAGAGGGTGGGTGCGGTATTGCTCTACTCCAGGAGCCCTACGCCACCAATGGTGTGGTTCGGGGTCTTCCTGGGGGTTTTAGGGTCTTCACCGACCTTAGAGCTAACGCCGCAATAGTTGTGAATAATCCACGCTACGATTGCGTAGTGGTGGATTCTTCACAACTGGGTATATGTGTAGCCGTAGAAGGGGAGTTCGGTAGGATGATTGTCGCTAGTTTGTATTGCAAATATAGCGAGCCCCTAGAGCCCTACCTGGGCTACATGGATAAGCTACTACTACTTGCGAGTAGTAGCCCATTTATCCTAGGGTTGGATGCGAATGCCTCGTCCTCGATGTGGTTTAGTAAGGTATCCCGGCATTCGTCTGGATACCAAAGCCACAGTCGAGGCGAGGCATTAAGCGAATGGGTGGTGGCTAATAGCCTCCACGTCTTGAATGAGCCGAGCGAGTGGTATACGTTCGATGGGCCTGGGGGCGTGAGCGACATTGACGTGACGCTTATGAACGAGGCAGCAAGTAGGGCTTTCAGTGTTAGTTGGGAGGTTAGGGGAGGGTGGGGATTGAGTGACCATAATTTGCTTCAAATTGTGGTTACCCCTCGATCTCCTCCCTCACCTTATGAGAGTCCATTGCGGCGATGGCGTACCTCTGGTACTGACTGGAACCAATATGGACTCTTGGTTAGGGAAGCGGTATCCGATGTACCGCTTAGTGAGTTTGAGGAGTTGGGGGTTGACGAGCAAATTGCTCGTCTATACGGGGTAGTTTGGGGAGTAAATGATAGGGTATTTAGGAGGTGTGAAAGTCGTAAGATTAGTAAAATTAAATGGTGGACGCGTGAGCTAACCTTGAAGAGGAGGACTGTCAGGCGTTTGAGGCGAAAGTTTCAACGCGCTCGACGGTCCAATTCTGATAGGCTGTCCCAGCTTAGGTACGAATTTAGTTGTGCGGATAGGGAGTATAAAGAAATGTTAGTAAAAGTTAAAGAGGAAGAGTGGAGGAGCTTTGTAAGAGAGGATAGGAACGACCCCTGGGGTCAGGTCTATAGGATCTGCAGGGGTCGTAGGAGGGAGGATATCACCTCTCTTCGCGTCGGTGACACTCTGTTATCGTCGTGGAGAGAGTGTGCGGGGGTTCTGTTAGGTGCGTTCTTTCCCAGGTCGGAGGTGCAGGTACCTCAAGCACAAGAGGTGCCTGTCCCTCCATTAGATGATGGGGAGTTGGGGTACGCCTTTGGCCTGGTTAGGTCTAAACGGTCCCCAGGTTTTGATGGTTTGAACGGAGAGATGTGTAAAAGCTTATGGAAGTTCATTCCGGAATACCTGGAGGCCATTTATAATAAGTGCGTCTGGGAGGGATACTTTCCACGCGAGTGGAAAAGTGCTAGGGTTGTTCCTCTCCTGAAGTCCCCTGATAAGGTCAGGAGCGATCCTCGATCTTATCGGGGCATCAGTCTCCTTCCAGTACTTGGAAAAGTGCTGGAAAGGGTCATGGTGGAACGGCTTCAGGAGCTAACGCGGGGTATGTGGTCGGATAGGCAGTTTGGGTTCAGGAAAGGACGCAGTATAGAGGACGCGTGGTTTTTTGTGCAGAATGTCGTTAGGGAGAATGTCAACAAGTATGTCCTTGGCATATTTGTTGACTTCAAGGGGGCATTTGACTACCTAAGCTGGGATCGAGTGTTGCAACGGCTGGAGGAGCTTGGCTGTCCGGAAATTACTCTTTGGCGGAGTTATTTTTCGGACAGAAAGGCCTCTCTTGTCGGCATGAATGGGAGTGTGGAGATTGGAGTTGTTCGAGGCTGCCCGCAGGGTTCCATCTGTGGTCCATATATTTGGAACCTTATGATGGACACTCTGCTTGGGCAGCTCGAGCCACTCTGTAAATGTTGCGCGTATGCGGACGACCTTCTTCTTATGGTTGAAGGTCGCTCGAGGTTGGATTTAGAACGGGCGGGAGGAGATCTCTTAGAGATCGTTAATTCTTGGGGCTTAGGTGTGGGGGTTGACATATCGATGGAAAAGACGGTGGCAATGCTGCTGAAAGGTAGATTGTCGCCGTCTCGTCCACCGATTGTCCGTGTGAACGGGGTCAGCATCAGATATGTGACGCAAGTCAAATATCTGGGGCTGACCATAAGTGAAAGGTTGTGTTTTACTCCACACTTTGCGAGCGTGAAGGAGCGACTGCAGGCAACCGTAGGCAAAATACGACGTATTTTGAGGAGCGATTGGGGTCTCGGACGTCGTGCTGTCCGCACCATATATCGTGGCTTGTTTGTGGCCTGTGCCACATATGGAGCCCCTGTATGGTGGGAGGCAGCCACGACTGTCATGGGGTCTCAAAAACTCCTCTCAATACAGCGTTGTATGATGCTTGCTTGCTTGCCTGTATGTCGCACCGTCTCAACGGATGCGATGCAGGTTTTGTTAGGTGCACCCCCTCTTGACCTGATTGTCATACAGAGAGCTGTTGCATTCAGGTTAAGAAGGGGTTTGAGTGTGTCATTGCTGCGGAACGATTGGATTTCCGACGATGATGTGGAGAGGGAGGGATATCTAGGGAGCAAGAGGCTCCTAGATGATAGGGTTAGGTGTAGGTGGCAACAACGTTGGGACAATAGTCCTAACGGCCGAGTGACGTACGAGTACATTCGGGACGTGGGGTTCGTTGAGGATAACCCAGATTTTAGATTCTGTCTAAGTCTGGGTTTCTTGTTTACGGGGCATGGGCCTCTGAATGCATTTTTGCATCAGAGGCACCTATCAGATACGTCAGGGTGTTTTTGTGGGGCGGAGTTGGAGAATTGGTCGCATTTAATTGCGGAGTGCCCGATGTACTCGGACATTAGGGATCTGGGTGGTATGGGGATTAGCTGGACTGATGGACGATTAGATGTTAGTGGTGTGATCTCCACTAGTCGGAATACCGAACAGTTAGGGTTGTTTGCGCGTGAGTTATTTAAGCGGCGAAGGCGGTTAGCTGGAAATTAGGGTTTTAGTTTTTTGTATGAGTGTTAGGTGTTTGCGTTGTGGGTATTTTATGTGTTAGTGGGGTCCAACCTCACCTTCTTTGCTGGCCACCAGTCCGGAGCAGTATGGAAGCTCAACTGGTAGTAGTTTCGGCTACGAAGTCTGACCGGAGACTTAATTCTGGTACCACGGGGAGCAGGAGCCCTTGGAGGTAACTCCAACCTGCTCATGCGGACTGGCCCCTCGGGGAGTATCGTGGTGGTTGTGGTTGAAACCCAAATCGCGGGAAGAACTGACTTTGTCAGTTGAATGTGGAGTTGCATTGCAACCGGGTGCCGGACCCAAAGCACGGCAGAGGTTTTAGATGGGCCTCGAACCCTACCAAGGTGGTTAGTGTGTCCATTCCACACTGCCAATTGGTACTGAAAATGCTTAGCATTCTCAGGGCGCTGATCAACGCATTGATTTGATCCGCTGTGCTTTTGAGCGCCGTGGAGTAAGGTTGTCGACAACAGGTACCCACGTAAAACACACCGGACGTTGTCCCTTCGATGTTGGGGCCGCGAAGGGGCTGATGGAGCTTGCCTCAAAGTATGAGGCGCTGCTGATGACGGTCATTACCGAGAATGCCCATCTTCGCGGTCAGGTAGATGCCCTAAGGGGGAGTTGTGGGGGTCACTCCTCGGCGCCGAGCAGGTCAATGCCGGCTCCGTCGGCACCGATGCCTGCACCTCCAGCACCTGTGCTTGAGGCAATCGCACCGGTGACGCCGAAGCCTGTGGAGACCTGGTCGGTCGTGGTCAGGAGTAAGGGGCCTGCAACTTCCTCTAAGGAAGTTATCAAAAAAGTGGTCAAAGAGGTGGGTCCCTCACTTGGAGTGAGGGTCCACGAAGTGCGACCAATTAAGGGTGGTGGGGCCGTCATTCGCACTCCCTCTGTTTTGGAGAGAGAACGAATGGCGAGTAATAAGAAGTTTGAGGAGGTGGGGTTGGACGTTACTGTCAACCGGAAGTTGGGTCGTCGGGTGGTAGTCCAGGGGGTCCATACGGAGATCCCCCATGAGGAATTCATGGAGGAACTACTCCGGCTGAACCTCCAGGATTTCAGCCCGGCATCCCAGAGGACTGACGTGAGGATGGTCAGTCGTCCCTGGAAGGTGGCCGCTGATGGTAGTACCAATGTCGTCCTTGAGGGTACGGACAAGTTGATGTCCGCCCTCTTGGAGGCAGGTCGGTGCTACATAAAGTGGTTCTCCTTCAGGGTGCGACCGGATAGCCCCGTCGCTGGATGCTTCCGGTGTATGGGATTTGACCATAGGGTGGCTGAATGTAGGGCTAAGTCTGATGTCTGTCGGAGGTGCGGTCAAGAAGGCCACAAAGCTGCCAGTTGCGTCAATGCACCGCATTGTCGCAACTGTGAGTTTAAGGGTAGGCCAGCTGGGCATCTGATGATGTCAGCTGTCTGCCCTATATATTGTGGCATTGTTGAGCGCGCCCTCGCCAGACATTGATGGGTGGGATCATCCAGCTTAACTGTCAGGGCTCCTATGCCGTGATGTGTGAGTTGGGGGGTTGTATGGTAGAGGGTGGGTGCGGTATTGCTCTACTCCAGGAGCCCTACGCCACCAATGGTGTGGTTCGGGGTCTTCCTGGGGGTTTTAGGGTCTTCACCGACCTTAGAGCTAACGCCGCAATAGTTGTGAATAATCCACGCTACGATTGCGTAGTGGTGGATTCTTCACAACTGGGTATATGTGTAGCCGTAGAAGGGGAGTTCGGTAGGATGATTGTCGCTAGTTTGTATTGCAAATATAGCGAGCCCCTAGAGCCCTACCTGGGCTACATGGATAAGCTACTACTACTTGCGAGTAGTAGCCCATTTATCCTAGGGTTGGATGCGAATGCCTCGTCCTCGATGTGGTTTAGTAAGGTATCCCGGCATTCGTCTGGATACCAAAGCCACAGTCGAGGCGAGGCATTAAGCGAATGGGTGGTGGCTAATAGCCTCCACGTCTTGAATGAGCCGAGCGAGTGGTATACGTTCGATGGGCCTGGGGGCGTGAGCGACATTGACGTGACGCTTATGAACGAGGCAGCAAGTAGGGCTTTCAGTGTTAGTTGGGAGGTTAGGGGAGGGTGGGGATTGAGTGACCATAATTTGCTTCAAATTGTGGTTACCCCTCGATCTCCTCCCTCACCTTATGAGAGTCCATTGCGGCGATGGCGTACCTCTGGTACTGACTGGAACCAATATGGACTCTTGGTTAGGGAAGCGGTATCCGATGTACCGCTTAGTGAGTTTGAGGAGTTGGGGGTTGACGAGCAAATTGCTCGTCTATACGGGGTAGTTTGGGGAGTAAATGATAGGGTATTTAGGAGGTGTGAAAGTCGTAAGATTAGTAAAATTAAATGGTGGACGCGTGAGCTAACCTTGAAGAGGAGGACTGTCAGGCGTTTGAGGCGAAAGTTTCAACGCGCTCGACGGTCCAATTCTGATAGGCTGTCCCAGCTTAGGTACGAATTTAGTTGTGCGGATAGGGAGTATAAAGAAATGTTAGTAAAAGTTAAAGAGGAAGAGTGGAGGAGCTTTGTAAGAGAGGATAGGAACGACCCCTGGGGTCAGGTCTATAGGATCTGCAGGGGTCGTAAGAGGGAGGATATCACCTCTCTTCGCGTCGGTGACACTCTGTTATCGTCGTGGAGAGAGTGTGCGGGGGTTCTGTTAGGTGCGTTCTTTCCCAGGTCGGAGGTGCAGGTACCTCAAGCACAAGAGGTGCCTGTCCCTCCATTAGATGATGGGGAGTTGGGGTACGCCTTTGGCCTGGTTAGGTCTAAACGGTCCCCAGGTTTTGATGGTTTGAACGGAGAGATGTGTAAAAGCTTATGGAAGTTCATTCCGGAATACCTGGAGGCCATTTATAATAAGTGCGTCTGGGAGGGATACTTTCCACGCGAGTGGAAAAGTGCTAGGGTTGTTCCTCTCCTGAAGTCCCCTGATAAGGTCAGGAGCGATCCTCGATCTTATCGGGGCATCAGTCTCCTTCCAGTACTTGGAAAAGTGCTGGAAAGGGTCATGGTGGAACGGCTTCAGGAGCTAACGCGGGGTATGTGGTCGGATAGGCAGTTTGGGTTCAGGAAAGGACGCAGTATAGAGGACGCGTGGTTTTTTGTGCAGAATGTCGTTAGGGAGAATGTCAACAAGTATGTCCTTGGCATATTTGTTGACTTCAAGGGGGCATTTGACTACCTAAGCTGGGATCGAGTGTTGCAACGGCTGGAGGAGCTTGGCTGTCCGGAAATTACTCTTTGGCGGAGTTATTTTTCGGACAGAAAGGCCTCTCTTGTCGGCATGAATGGGAGTGTGGAGATTGGAGTTGTTCGAGGCTGCCCGCAGGGTTCCATCTGTGGTCCATATATTTGGAACCTTATGATGGACACTCTGCTTGGGCAGCTCGAGCCACTCTGTAAATGTTGCGCGTATGCCGACGACCTTCTTCTTATGGTTGAAGGTCGCTCGAGGTTGGATTTAGAACGGGCGGGAGGAGATCTCTTAGAGATCGTTAATTCTTGGGGCTTAGGTGTGGGGGTTGACATATCGATGGAAAAGACGGTGGCAATGCTGCTGAAAGGCAGATTGTCGCCGTCTCGTCCACCGATTGTCCGTGTGAACGGGGTCAGCATCAGATATGTGACGCAAGTCAAATATCTGGGGCTGACCATAAGTGAAAGGTTGTGTTTTACTCCACACTTTGCGAGCGTGAAGGAGCATCTGCAGGCAACCGTAGGCAAAATACGACGAATTTTTTGGAGTTATTGGGGTCTCGAATGCCGTGCTGTTCGCACCATATATCGCGGCTTGTTTGTGACCTGTGCCACTTATGGAGCCGCTGTATGGCGGTAAGCAGCCACGATTGTCTTGGGGTCCCAAAAACTCCTCTCAGTACAGCGTTGTATGATGCTTGCCTGTTTGCCTGTGTGTTGCACCGTCTCAACGGATGCTATGCAGGTACTGTTAGGTGCACCCCCTCTTGACCTGATTGTCATACAGAGAGCTGTTGCATTCAGGTTAAGAAGGGGTTTGAGTGTGTCATTGCTGCGGAACGATTGGATTTCCGACGATGATGTGGAGAGGGAGGGATATCTAGGGAGCAAGAGGCTCCTAGATGATAGGGTTAGGTGTAGGTGGCAACAACGTTGGGACAATAGTCCTAACGGCCGAGTGACGTACGAGTACATTCGGGACGTGGGGTTCGTTGAGGATAACCCAGATTTTAGATTCTGTCTAAGTCTGGGTTTCTTGTTTACGGGGCATGGGCCTCTGAATGCATTTTTGCATCAGAGGCACCTATCAGATACGTCAGGGTGTTTTTGTGGGGCGGAGTTGGAGAATTGGTCGCATTTAATTGCGGAGTGCCCGATGTACTCGGACATTAGGGATCTGGGTGGTATGGGGATTAGCTGGACTGATGGACGATTAGATGTTAGTGGTGTGATCTCCACTAGTCGGAATACCGAACAGTTAGGGTTGTTTGCGCGTGAGTTATTTAAGCGGCGAAGGCGGTTAGCTGGAAATTAGGGTTTTAGTTTTTTGTATGAGTGTTAGGTGTTTGCGTTGTGGGTATTTTATGTGTTAGTGGGGTCCAACCTCACCTTCTTTGCTGGCCACCAGTCCGGAGCAGTATGGAAGCTCAACTGGTAGTAGTTTCGGCTACGAAGTCTGACCGGAGACTTAATTCTGGTACCACGGGGAGCAGGAGCCCTTGGAGGTAACTCCAACCTGCTCATGCGGACTGGCCCCTCGGGGAGTATCGTGGTGGTTGTGGTTGAAACCCAAATCGCGGGAAGAACTGACTTTGTCAGTTGAATGTGGAGTTGCATTGCAACCGGGTGCCGGACCCAAAGCACGGCAGAGGTTTTAGATGGGCCTCGAACCCTACCAAGGTGGTAAGTGTGTCCATTCCACACTGCCAATTGGTACTGAAAATGCTTAGCATTCTCAGGGCGCTGATCAACGCATTGATTTGATCCGCTGTGCTTTTGAGCGCCGTGGAGTAAGGTTGTCGACAACAGGTACCCACGTAAAACACACCGGACGTTGTCCCTATCTACTTGAACGGCTAGATGTGAGCGGTGTGATCTCCACTAGCTGGAATGCCGAACTCTTAGAGACGTTTAATAGATTTGCGCGTGAGGCATTTAAGCGGCGAAGTCAATTGAGTGAAACGTTAGGTTAAGTCAGGTTAGGTTAGGTAAGGGGAATTGCTGGGTGCATGGGATGAGGGGTATGGTCACCAGTCCAGAGCAGTATGGAAGCTCAACTGGTAGTAGTTTCGGCTACGAAGTCTGACCGGAGACTTAATTCTGGTACCACGGGGAGCAGGAGCCCTTGGAGTTCGCTCCAACCTGCTCATGCGGTAGGCCCCTTGGGGAGTATCGTGGTGGTTGTGGTTTATACCCAAATCGCGGGAAGAGTGTTTCGATCACTCAATGTGGAGTTGCATTGCAACCGGGTGCCGGACCCATAGTACGGCAGAGGTTTTAGATGGGCCTCGAACCCTACCAAGGTGGTTAGTGTGTCCATTCCACACTGCCAATTGGTACTGAAAATGCTTAGCATTCTCAGGGCGCTGATCAACGCATTGATTTGATCCGTTGTACTTTTGAGTACCGTAGAGTAAGGTTGTCGTCAGCAGGTACCTACGTTAAACACACCGGACGTTGTCCCTATCTACTCAGTTGCGTTTGAACAGCCGAAGCGAACGGACGTGTGCGCGGACGATTCAGTTTTTACGGAGCGTTAATATTGATGACGGTGTTGTGGTGCTTTTGTTGCCAAAACTATTGAAGGTCATCATTGTGCGAACAATAGACGCAAGTATAGTGCGGGACAACTTAGTTTGAAAAGTTTCCCGAGATAAAGTGATTAGTGTGGGTTTTCCCAAATAGTGTGCGATAAATAGACGCAAAAAACAGTGTGGGTTTTTCCCAAAGAGTGTACACACAATAGATGTGCAGTGTGGGTGTTACCCAAATAATTGTGTGCGGGAAAATATACATTTCCCAAAAAAGGGATTAAGTGCAGTGACAAAAGTGTTTGTGTGTGTGCTACCTAACGCAGGTAGAACTTTTGTGAGAGAGCACAAGAAAATTTCAGTGC
>NC_064308.1:504033-526533 GCF_023373825.1 Bactrocera dorsalis | reverse complement strand
TTTGTTTTCTTCAATATTTATTATTTGAAGGCAAAGTATAAGTGTTGTGATTCCATTATAATATACAAATAAAATCATATATAATATAGTGATACAAAACGGTGGGTAATGGTATATTATAATAAATATTTGACATAATCATAACACAAAACTAAGTATTTTTACGCAAAATACAAAATGGTGTAATTATTGCAAATCTCATTTGACAAATATTATAATATACCAAAAGTAATATAGAAATACAAATAAAAGAATATAGTTTAAAAAGTTATACAGGTAAATTATTTTCATATGAGTATTAACTTTATAAAGTCGTATAAGTCAGAAAGTCATACAAGTAATTAATTTTCATATAAATATTAAGTATTAAGTTTATATAAGTCAAGAAGTCATATAAGTAATAAATTTTCATATAAGTATTAAGTATAAAAGTCATATAAGTATTAAGTTTAAAAGTCATACAGGTAAATAATTTTCATATAAGTATTAAGTGTAAAAGTCATATAAGTAATAAGTTTAAAAGTCATACAGGTAAATAATTTTCATATAAGTATTAAGTGTAAAAGTCATATAAGTATTAAGTTTATATAAGTCAAGAAGTCATATAAGTAATAAATTTTCATATAAGTATTAAGTATAAAAGTCATATAAGTATTAAGTTTATATAAGTCAAGAAGTCATATAAGTAATAAATTTTCATATAAGTATTAAGTGTAAAAGTCATATAAGTAATAAGTTTAAAAGTCATACAGGTAAATAATTTTCATATAAGTATTAAGTGTAAAAGTCATATAAGTATTAAGTTTATAAAGTCATGTAAGTAATAAATTTTCATATAAGTATTAAGTTTATATAAGTCAAAAAGTCATACAAGTAAATAATTTTCATATAAGTATTAAGTGTAAAAGTCATATAAGTAATAAGTTTAAAAGTCATACAGGTAAATAATTTTCATATAAGTATTAAGTATAAAAGTCATATAAGTATTAAGTTTATATAAGTCAAGAAGTCATATAAGTAATAAATTTTCATATAAGTATTAAGTATAAAAGTCATATAAGTAATAAGTTTAAAAGTCATACAGGTAAATAATTTTCATATAAGTATTAAGTGTAAAAGTCATATAAGTAATAAGTTTAAAAGTCATACAGGTAAATAATTTTCATATAAGTATTAAGTGTAAAAGTCATATAAGTATTAAGTTTATAAAGTCATGTAAGTAATAAATTTTCATATAAGTATTAAGTTTATATAAGTCAAAAAGTCATACAAGTAAATAATTTTCATATAAGTATTAAGTGTAAAAGTCATATAAGTAATAAGTTTAAAAGTCATACAGGTAAATAATTTTCATATAAGTATTAAGTGTAAAAGTCATATAAGTAATAAGTTTAAGCCGTGATGTGTGAGTTGGGGGGCTGTATGGTAGAGGGTAGGTGCGGTATTGCTCTACTCCAGGAGGGTTCGGGGTCTTCCTGGGGGTTTTAGGGTCTTCACTGACCTTAGAGCTAACGCCGCAATAGTTGTGAATAATCCACGCTACGATTGTGTAGTTGTGGATTCTTCACAACTGGGTATATGTGTAGCGATAGATGGGGAGTTCGGTAGGATGATTGTCGCTAGTTTATACTGTAAATATAGCGAGCCCCTAGAGCCCTACCTGGGCTACATGGATAAGCTACTACTACTTGCGAGTAGTAGCCCATTTATCCTAGGGTTGGATGCGAATGCCTCGTCCTCGATGTGGTTTAGTAAGGTATCCCGGCATTCGTCTGGATACCAAAGCCACAGTCGAGGCGAGGCATTAAGCGAATGGGTGGTGGCTAATAGCCTCCACGTCTTGAATGAGCCGAGCGAGTGGTATACGTTCGATGGGCCTGGGGGCGTGAGCGACATTGACGTGACGCTTATGAACGAGGCAGCAAGTAGGGCTTTTAGTGTTAGTTGGGCGGTTAGGGGAGGGTGGGGATTGAGTGACCATAATTTGCTTCAAATTGTGGTTACCCCTCGATCTCCTCCCTCACCTTATGAGAGTCCATTGCGGCGATGGCGTACCTCTGGTACTGACTGAAACCAATATGGACTCTTGGTTAGGGAAGCGGTATCCGATATACCGCTTAGTGAGTTTGAGGAGTTGGGGGTTGACGAGCAAATTGCTCGTCTCTATGAGGTTGTTTGGGGGACAAATGATAGGGTCTTTGGTAGGTATGAGTGTTCCAAGATTAGTAAAATTAAATGGTGGACGCATGAGTTAACCTTGAAGAGGAGGACTGTCAGGCGTTTGAGGCGAAAGTTTCAACGTGCTCGACGGTCCAATTCGGATAGGCTGTCCCAGCTTAGGCGGGAATTTAGTTGTGCGGATAGGGAATACAAGGAGATGTTAGTTAAAGTTAAGGAAGATGAGTGGAGGAGCTTCGTTAGGGAAAATAGGAACGACCCCTGGGGTCAGGTCTATAGGATCTGCAGGGGTCGTAGGAGGGAGGATATCACCTCTCTTCGCGTCGGTGACACTCTGTTATCGTCGTGGAGAGAGTGTGCGGGGGTTCTGTTAGGTGCGTTCTTTCCCAGGTCGGAGGTGCAGGTACCTCAAGCACAAGAGGTGCCTGTCCCTCCATTAGATGATGGGGAGTTGGGGTACGCCTTTGGCCTGGTTAGGTCTAAACGGTCCCCAGGTTTTGATGGTTTGAACGGAGAGATGTGTAAAAGCTTATGGAAGTTCATTCCGGAATACCTGGAGGCCATTTATAATAAGTGCGTCTGGGAGGGATACTTTCCACGCGAGTGGAAAAGTGCTAGGGTTGTTCCTCTCCTGAAGTCCCCTGATAAGGTCAGGAGCGATCCTCGATCTTATCGGGGCATCAGTCTCCTTCCAGTACTTGGAAAAGTGCTGGAAAGGGTCATGGTGGAACGACTTCAGGAGCTAACGCGGGGTATGTGGTCGGATAGGCAGTTTGGGTTTAGGAAAGGACGCAGTATAGAGGATGCGTGGTTTTTTGTTCAGAATGTCGTTAGGGAGAATGTCAACAAGTATGTCCTTGGCATATTTGTTGACTTCAAGGGGGCATTTGACTACCTAAGCTGGGATCGAGTGTTGCAACGGCTGGAGGAGCTTGGCTGTCCGGAAGTTACTCTTTGGCGGAGTTATTTTTCGGACAGAAAGGCCTCTCTTGTCGGCATGAATGGGAGTGTGGAGATTGGAGTTGTTCGAGGCTGCCCACAGGGTTCCATCTGTGGTCCATATATTTGGAACCTTATGATGGACACTCTGCTTGGGCAGCTCGAGCCACTCTGTAAATGTTGCGCGTATGCGGACGACCTTCTTCTTATGGTTGAAGGTCGCTCGAGGTTGGATTTAGAACGGGCGGGAGGAGATCTCTTAGAGATCGTTAATTCTTGGGGCTTAGGTGTGGGGGTTGACATATCGATGGAAAAAACGGTGGCAATGCTGCTGAAAGGTAGATTGTCGCCGTCTCGTCCACCGATTGTCCGTGTGAACGGGGTCAGCATCAGATATGTGACGCAAGTCAAATATCTGGGGTTGACCATAAGTGAAAGGTTGTGTTTTACTCCACACTTTGCGAGCGTGAAGGAGCGACTGCAGGCAACCGTAGGCAAAATACGACGTATTTTGAGGAGCGATTGGGGTCTCGGACGTCGTGCTGTCCGCACCATATATCGTGGCTTGTTTGTGGCCTGTGCCACATATGGAGCCCCTGTATGGTGGGAGGCAGCCACGACTGTCATGGGGTCTCAAAAACTCCTCTCAATACAGCGTTGTATGATGCTTGCTTGCTTGCCTGTATGTCGCACCGTCTCAACGGATGCGATGCAGGTTTTGTTAGGTGCACCCCCTCTTGACCTGATTGTCATACAGAGAGCTGTTGCATTCAGGTTAAGAAGGGGTTTGAGTGTGTCATTGCTGCGGAACGATTGGATTTCCGACGATGATGTGGAGAGGGAGGGATATCTAGGGAGCAAGAGGCTCCTAGATGATAGGGTTAGGTGTAGGTGGCAACAACGTTGGGACAATAGTCCTAACGGCCGAGTGACGTACGAGTACATTCGGGACGTGGGGTTCGTTGAGGATAACCCAGATTTTAGATTCTGTCTAAGTCTGGGTTTCTTGTTTACGGGGCATGGGCCTCTGAATGCATTTTTGCATCAGAGGCACCTATCTGATAGGTCGGGTTATTTTTGTGGGGCGGAGATAGAGGACTGGGTGCATGTAATTGAGGAATGCCCGATGTACTCGGACATTAGGGATCTGGGTAGAATGGGGATTAGCTGGAATCATGAGCATCTAGATGTTAGCGTTGTGATCTCCACTAGTCGGAATACCGAACAGTTAGAGGTTGTTTGCGCGTGAGTTATTTAAGCGGCGAAGGCGGTTAGCTGGAAATTAGGGTTTTAGTTTTTGTATGAGTGTTAGGTGTTTGCGTTGTGGGTATTTTATGTGTTAGTGGGGTCCAACCTCACCTTCTTTGCTGGCCACCAGTCCGGAGCAGTATGGAAGCTCAACTGGTAGTAGTTTCGGCTACGAAGTCTGACCGGAGACTTAATTCTGGTACCACGGGGAGCAGGAGCCCTTGGAGGTAACTCCAACCTGCTCATGCGGACTGGCCCCTCGGGGAGTATCGTGGTGGTTGTGGTTGAAACCCAAATCGCGGGAAGAACTGACTTTGTCAGTTGAATGTGGAGTTGCATTGCAACCGGGTGCCGGACCCAAAGCACGGCAGAGGTTTTAGATGGGCCTCGAACCCTACCAAGGTGGTTAGTGTGTCCATTCCACACTGCCAATTGGTACTGAAAATGCTTAGCATTCTCAGGGCGCTGATCAACGCATTGATTTGATCCGCTGTGCTTTTGAGCGCCGTGGAGTAAGGTTGTCGTCAGCAGGTACCCACGTAAAACACACCGGACGTTGTCCCTATCTACTCCCCCTGCGGGGAGGGGGACAGAGAATATTCCCGCGGTAAGGCATGCCTGTCGTAAAAGGCGACTAAAATCCCATTGTTCCCTGCGTGGTTGGGAAAAGAATATCCACGCGGTAAGGTATGCCTGTCGTATGAGGCGACTAAAATCCAAATGCACTATGTATGACTATTTGATCAAGATTCAAATGTCATCATGGTCGAAGTCAAAATAGTGCTATAATATTCAGCTGGAAGTCAAATTCTACGCTTCATATTATATCACAAATAAGATAATATAATATAAGGCATTTGCAACAGCAACAAATGCTATCAGTTTATGAGTTTGTGGAAACTCGACTGATATACCAGTGATGAGATGTGGACGCTCAGCTGGTAAGTCAGACCAAAGACTTAAACCTGGTACCACGGGGAGCAGTTAGCCCTTGGAGGTAACTCCAATCTGCTCATTGGGTTTCTGGCCCTTTAAGGAGATTCGTGGTGGCTGTGGTTTAAACCTAAATGCAGGAAGGGCTTTTGTCCAATGTGGAGTCGCACTGCGGCCGGGTGCCGGACCCAAAGTACGGCAGAGGTTTAGGTAGGCCTCGTACCCGACCAAGGTGGCTAGGGTGTTTCCTTTGGTTTTTCACCCGAACCGATTGGAACCAAAGTGTAAGTGTGGGGCGGCACTTTACTCTGGTTTCCCAAGGTATAGTGTTGTGCATGCACTTATGCTTTGGGGCGTTGATCGGCGCATTGTACTGATCTACGTGTTTCTAGCAATAGAAAACACCGTGGATTTAAGTCTACTAGTGGCAGGTATTCACGTTAAAACACATTGACAGTTGTCAACAGTGACGCCCCCTGCGGGGAGGGGGATAGAGAATATTCCCGCGGTAAGCCATGCCTGTCGTAAAAGGCGACTAAAATCCAAATGCACTATGTCCGACATTGACAGGTCAGATTTATAATGTCGGCATGGTTATGAGGTGTCAGAAAAGTGCTATATCGAAATGATTATCGTATTCTTTGAATGGGTTTGCGATTATATAACAAACACAAAAATGAAATGACGAACAACACATTATACAGCCGGGTCCTTAGGAATTCCTAGGAGTTCTTAGGGTCCCCGACTGGCAGTAGATCACAGGTAACACTGTGGTCTACAGGTCATACCAAAGACTAAAACATGGTACCACGGGGAGCAGTAATGCCCTTGGAGTTCGCTCCAATCTGCTCATTGGGTTCGGCCCTTTGGGGAGATTCGTGGTGGCTGTGGTTTAGACCTAAATGCAGGAAGGGCTTTTGTCCAATGTGGAGTCGCACTGCGGCCGGGTGCCGGACCCAAAGTACGGCAGAGGTTTAGGTAGGCCTCGTACCCGACCAAGGTGGCTAGGGTGTTTTTCCTTTGGTTTTCACCCGAACTGATTGGTACCAAAGTGTAAGTGTGGGGCGGCACTTTGCTTTGGTTCCCAGAGTATAGTGTTGTGCATGCACTTATACTTTGGGGCGCTGATCAACGCTTTGATTTTGATCCGTTGTACTTTTTGAGTGCCGTGGATTTAAGTCTACTAGTGGCAGGTATTCACGTTAAAACACATTGACAGTTGTCCCTATCTAGGCCATTCGTTAGTTGACTGTCGACGCGGATAGACGTGCGTGCGCATCGTTGCGATTTAGTAGTGTATTTTTCGGTGATTTTTCGATTCTCTTTTGTGCGGGTATTTGTTTACCAGTCTTAGTGGGCACCGTTATTGCCTGGCGCGTGTGCGTAGCGGTATTAGTGAAATTCTTTGTGCGATTTCCGGGTGCGTGGGTTATTGACCGCGAGTGTTTTCGTGCGACTACACATTTTTGTGCCTTTTTGTGCATTTTTGTGTACGGACAGCAAATATTATAGCGGTAAGTAATTTATTTCAAATTACTTTATATACGGACAACGTGGTCATCCACGTTGTTGTTATTGGCGGAAGCTTCGCACGGTTTCAGTGTAGCTCCGTGTTGTTGGCATTCTTGCTGACTAGACTGCCTGCCAGTAGTTCTGTGCTGAGCATCTGGTGGCTGGTTGGCTTGGTGACAGGTGGATCTGGACAGGATTGCCCAAAGGGTGCAAGCGTCTGTCCAGTGTTGGAGAGTGCGACTCTTGTGAGGACCAACGGTCATATCAGCGAACCGTTTAGCCCACGGTGCGATTCGGCTCAGCGCCACATCGGTCGACTCCGGACCGTTACGGGGACATTGTCCGTCCGGCGGCCCATTGAGTGGCCTTAATCCGACCTAGGGTTGGGGTTGTGGGCTGTGCCACTGCGGGCTCGCTATAATCGACCGCTTGGGTGGTCACTGATATTGAGCGGGCCTTTGCGTGGGTCGCACTTTTCAGCGCGTTCAGACGCTGACACCTGGAGAGCAGCTGCTCCAGTATCTTTCTGTCCGTGAGCCTTCAGCGCTAGTGGTTCGCCAGCGGATCAGTTCTACTGAGAGGTTGTTTGGAAGGTAAGATGCCTCCGGGACGGAAGAGGAGGACGAAGGTTCTCGCTGGAAGCGGAGAATCCGCCGCTTCGACAGTCGTGGATGATTCCACGTCGGGCGGCGAGGGTGAAACGTCGGGAGCGACGGGAGCGGTTAGATCTCCACCGAGGAGCAAGGCGCGGTTGGGGTCGCCGCGTAAAGATGACGGAAGCGAGGGAGGGAGCGGTAGTTGTTGCGGGAGTGCCAATGTGGCCTCCGCTGAGAAGGCGGTTGCGCGTGCGGGGTCGCCGCGTAACGTTGGGGGAAAAGCGGGAGTGCCATCGTGGCCTCCATTGAGAAAGCGGTAGCGCGTGAGGGGGAAGTAGAGGGAGGGAGCGGAAGTCGTGGTGGAAAGGCCAGCGTGGCCACCACAGAGAAAACGGTTGCCAAGCCGTCTAGGGCGGTTGGCAAGGAATCGGGTGCCGGGCGTGCCAAAGAGGCCGCAAAAAAGCGGGAGATTTCGCGGGGACCTGTTGTTGTTGGGGGTGGGGCAGTCAGCCATGTTGCTGCTGCCAAGCGTATTACGGGGGAGCTCAACGAGCTGGTCTTTGAGGCCAAGAGTTTCGAGGTAGGGACTGCGAAGGGGCTGTTGGAGCTTGCCTCAAGGTATGAGGCGCTCCTAATGACGGTGATAACCGAGAATGCCCATCTTCGCGGTCAAGTCGATGCCCTTAGGGGGAGTTGTGGGGGTCACTCCTCGGCGCCGAGCAGGTCAATGCCGGCTCCGTCGGCACCGATGCCTGCGCCTCCAGCACCTGTGCTTGAGGCAATCGCACCGGTGATGCCGAAGCCTGTGGAGACCTGGTCGGTCGTGGTCAGGAGTAAGGGGCCCGCAACTTCCTCTAAGGAAGTTATTCAGAAAGTGGTGAAGGAGGTGGGTCCCTCACTTGGCGTGAGGGTCCACGAGGTTAGGCCTATCAAGGGTGGTGGGGCGGTTATTCGCGCTCCCTCCGTCCTAGAGAGGGAGAGAGTGGCGAGTAACAAGAAGTTCGGGGAGGTGGGGTTGGACGTCTCTGTCAACCGGAAGTTGGGACGTCGGGTGGTAGTCCAGGGAGTCCATACGGAGATCCCCCATGAGGAATTTATGGAGGTACTACTCCGGCTGAACCTCCAGGATTTCAGCCCGGCATCCCAGAGGACTGACGTGAGGATGGTCAGTCGTCCCTGGAAGGTGGCCGCTGATGGTAGCACCAATGTCGTCCTTGAGGGTACGGACAAATTGATGTCCGCCCTCTTGGAGGCAGGTCGGTGCTATATAAAGTGGTTCTCCTTCAGGGTGCGACCGGATAGCCCCGTCGCTGGATGCTTCCGTTGTATGGGATTTGACCATAGGGTGGCTGAATGTAGGGCTAGGTCAGATGTCTGTCGGAGGTGCGGTCAAGAAGGCCACAAAGCTGCCAGTTGCGTCAATGCACCGCATTGTCGCAACTGTGAGTTTAAGGGTAGGCCAGCTGGGCATCTGATGATGTCAGCTGTCTGCCCTATATATTGTGGCATTGTTGAGCGCGCCCTCGCCAGACATTGATGGGTGGGATCATCCAGCTTAACTGTCAGGGCTCCTATGCCGTGATGTGTGAGTTGGGGGGTTTATGGTTGAGGGTGTGTGCGGTATTGCTCTACCCCAGGAGCCCTACGCCACCAATGGTGTGGTTCGGGGTCTTCTTGGGGGTTTTAAGGTCTTCACTGACCTTAGAGCTAACGCCGCAATAGTTGTGAATAATCCACGCTACAATTGCGTAGTTGTGGACTCTTCACAACTGGGTATATGTGTAGCAATAGAAGGGGAGTTCGGTAGGATGATTGTCGCTAGTTTATATTGTAAATATAGCGAGCCCCTAGAGCCCTACCTGGGCTACATGAATATGCTAATACTACTTGCGAGTAGTAACCCATTTATCCTAGGGCTGGATGCGAATACCTCGTCCTCGATGTGGTTTAGTAAGGTATCCTGGCATTCGTCTGGATACCAAAGCCGCAGTCGAGGCGAGGCATTAAGCGAATGGGTGGTGGCTAATAGCCTCCACGTCTTGAATGAGCCGAGCGAGTGGTATACGTTCGATGGGCCTGGGGGCGTGAGCGACATTGACGTGACGCTTATGAACGAGGCAGCAAGTAGGGCTTTCAGTGTTAGTTGGGAGGTTAGGGGAGGGTGGGGATTGAGTGACCATAATTTGCTTCAAATTGTGGTTACCCCTCGATCTCCTCCCTCACCTTATGAGAGTCCATTGCGGCGATGGCGTACCTCTGGTACTGACTGGAACCAATATGGACTCTTGGTTAGGGAAGCGGTATCCGATGTACCGCTTAGTGAGTTTGAGGAGTTGGGGGTTGACGAGCAAATAGCTCGTCTATACGGGGTAGTTTGGGGAGTAAATGATAGGGTATTTAGGAGGTATGAGTGTTGCAAGATTAGTAAAATTAAATGGTGGACGCATGAGTTAACCTTGAAGAGGAGGACTGTCAGGCGTTTGAGGCGAAAGTTTCAACGTGCTCGACGGTCCCGGGAATTTAGTTGTGCGGATAGGGAATACAAGGAGATGTTAGTTAAAGTTAAGGAAGATGAGTGGAGGAGCTTCGTTAGGGAAAATAGGAACGACCCCTGGGGTCAGGTCTATAGGATCTGCAGGGGTCGTAGGAGGGAGGATATCACCTCTCTTCGCGTCGGTGACACTCTGTTATCGTCGTGGAGAGAGTGTGCGGGGGTTCTGTTAGGTGCGTTCTTTCCTAGGTCGGAGGTGCAGGTACCTCAAGCACAAGAGGTGCCTGTCCCTCCATTAGATGATGGGGAGTTGGGGTACGCCTTTGGCCTGGTTAGGTCTAAACGGTCCCCAGGTTTTGATGGTTTGAACGGAGAGATGTGTAAAAGCTTATGGAAGTTCATTCCGGAATACCTGGAGGCCATTTACAATAAGTGCGTCTGGGAGGGATACTTTCCACGCGAGTGGAAAAGTGCTAGGGTTGTTCCTCTCCTGAAGTCCCCTGATAAGGTCAGGAGCGATCCTCGATCTTATCGGGGCATCAGTCTCCTTCCAGTACTTGGAAAAGTGCTGGAAAGGGTCATGGTGGAACGGCTTCAGGAGCTAACGCGGGGTATGTGGTCGGATAGGCAGTTTGGGTTCAGGAAAGGACGCAGTATAGAGGATGCGTGGTTTTTTGTACAGAATGTCGTTAGGGAGAATGTCAACAAGTATGTCCTTGGCATATTTGTTGACTTCAAGGGGGCATTTGACTACCTAAGCTGGGATCGAGTGTTGCAACGGCTGGAGGAGCTTGGCTGTCCGGAAGTTACTCTTTGGCGGAGTTATTTTTCGGACAGAAAGGCCTCTCTTGTCGGCATGAATGGGAGTGTGGAGATTGGAGTTGTTCGAGGCTGCCCACAGGGTTCCATCTGTGGTCCATATATTTGGAACCTAATGATGGACACTCTGCTTGGACAGCTCGAGCCACTCTGTAAATGTTGCGCGTATGCGGACGACCTTCTTCTTATGGTTGAAGGTCGCTCGAGGTTGGATTTAGAACGGGCGGGAGGAGATCTCTTAGAGATTGTTAATTCTTGGGGTTTAGGTGTGGGGGTTGACATATCGATGGACAAAACGGTGGCAATGCTGCTGAAAGGTAGATTGTCGCCGTTTCGTCCACCGATTGTCCGTGTGAATGGGGTCAGCATTAGATACGTGACGCAAGTCAAGTATCTGGGGCTGACCATAAGTGAAAGGATGTCTTTTACTCCACACTTTGCGAGGGTGAAGGAGCGACTGCAGGCAACCGTAGGCAAAATACGACGTATTTTGAGGAGCGATTGGGGTCTCGGACGTCGTGCTGTTCGCACCATATATCGTGGCTTGTTTGTGGCTTGTGCCACATATGGAGCCCCTGTATGGTGGGAGGCAGCCACGACTGTCTTGGGGCGTCAAAAACTCCTCTCAATACAGCGTTGTATGATGCTTGCTTGCTTGCCTGTATGTCGCACCGTCTCAACGGATGCGATGCAGGTGTTATTAGGTGCACCCCCTCTTGACTTGATTGTCATACAGAGAGCTGTTGCATTCAGGTTAAGAAGGGGTTTGAGTGTGTCATTGCTGCGGAACGATTGGATTTCCGACGATGATGTGGAGAGGGAGGGATATCTAGGGAGCAAGAGGCTTCTAGATGATAGGGTTAGGTGTAGGTGGCAAGAACGTTGGGACAATTGTCCTAACGGCCGAGTGACGTACGAGTACATTCGGGACGTGGGGTTCGTTGTGGATAACCCAGATTTTAGATTCTGTCTAAGTCTGGGTTTCTTGTTTACGGGGCATGGGCCTCTGAATGCATTTTTGCATCAGAGGCACCTATCAGATACGTCAGGGTGTTTTTGTGGGGCAGAGTTGGAGAATTGGTCGCATTTAATTGCGGAGTGCCCGATGTACTCGGACATTAGGGATCTGGGTGGTATGGGGATTAGATGGACTGATGGCCGATTCGATGTTAGTGGTGTGATCTCCACTAGTCGGAATACCGAACAGTTAGGGTTGTTTGCGCGTGAGTTATTTAAGCGGCGAAGGCGGTTAGCTGGAAATTAGGGTTTTTAGTTTTTTGTATGAGTGTTAGGTGTTTGCGTTGTGTGTATTTTATGTGTTAGTGGGGTCCAACCTCACCTTCTTTGCTGGCCACCAGTCCGGAGCAGTATGGAAGCTCAACTGGTAGTAGTTTCGGCTACGAAGTCTGACCGGAGACTTAATTCTGGTACCACGGGGAGCAGGAGCCCTTGGAGGTAACTCCAACCTGCTCATGCGGACTGGCCCCTCGGGGAGTATCGTGGTGGTTGTGGTTGAAACCCAAATCGCGGGAAGAACTGACTTTGTCAGTTGAATGTGGAGTTGCATTGCAACCGGGTGCCGGACCCAAAGCACGGCAGAGGTTTTAGATGGGCCTCGAACCCTACCAAGGTGGTTAGTGTGTCCATTCCACACTGCCAATTGGTACTGAAAATGCTTAGCATTCTCAGGGCGCTGATCAACGCATTGATTTGATCCGCTGTGCTTTTGAGCGCCGTGGAGTAAGGTTGTCGTCAACAGGTACCCACGTAAAGCACACCGGACGTTGTCCCTATCTACTCATTCGTTAGTTGACTGTCGACGCGGATAGACGTGCGTGCGCATCGTTGTGATATTCAGAGTGTATTTTCGGTGAGTTTTTTTTTCAATTCCTTTTGTGCGGTCGTTTGTTTACGCTGTTTAGCTGGCACCGTTATTGCCTGGCGCGTGTGCGTAGCGGTTCGTTGAAATTGTTGGTACGATCGTTGGGTGCGAGGTTTAGTGACCGCGAGTGTTTTTGTGCGGGTACACATTTTTTGTGCGTATTTGGCAATTGTGTACATTATCGTCGTGTGGTAAGTAATTTTAATTATTACTATATTTTATACGGACAACGTGGTTATCCACGTTGTTGTTATTGGCGGAAGCTTCGCACGGTTTCAGTGTAGCTCCGTGTTGTTGGTACTCTTGCTGACTGGACTGCCTGCCAGTAGTTCTGTGCTGAGTATCTGGTGGCTGGTTGGCTTGGTGACAGGTGGGTCTGGACAGGATTGCCCAAAGGGTGCAAGCGTCTGTCCAGTGTTGGAGAGTGCGACTCTTGCGAGGACCAACGGTCATATCAGCGAACCGTTTAGCCCACGGTGCGATTCGGCTCAGCGCCACATCGGTCGACTCCGGACCGTTTCGGGGACTTTGTCCGGCCGGCGGCCAATTGAGTGGCCTTAATCCGACCAAGGGTTGGGGTTGTGGGCTGTGTCACTGCGGGCTCGCTATAATCGACCGCTTGGGTGGTCACTGATATTGAGCGGGCCTTTGCGTGGGTCGCACTTTTCTGCGCGTTCAGACGCTGACACCTGGAGAGCAGCTGCTCCAGTATCTTTCTGTCCGTGAGCCTTCAGCGCTAGTGGTACGCCAGCGGATCAGTTCTACTGAGAGGTTATTTGGAAGGTGAGATGCCTCCAGGACGGAAGAGGAGGACGAAGGCCCTCGCTGGAAGCGGAGAATCCGCCGCTTCAACAGTCGTGGATGATTCCACGTCGGGCGGCGAGAGTGAAGTAGCGGGAGCGACGGGAGCGGTAAGGTCTCCACCGAGGAGCAAGGCGCGGTTGGGGTCGCCGCGTAAAGAGGATGTAAGCGAGGGAGGGAGCGGGAGTTGTGGCGGGAGTGCCAATGTGGCCTCCGCCGAGAAGGCGGTTACGCGTGCGGGGTCGCCGCGTAACGTTGGGGGAAATGTGGGAGGGAGCGGTAGTGCCAGTGCAGCCACCGCCGAGAAAGCGGTAGCGCGTACGGGGTCGTCGTGTAACGAGGGGGAAATCGGGGGAGGGAGCGGAAGTCGTGGTAAAAGGGCCAGCGTGGCCACCGCTGGGAAAACGGTTGCCAAACCGTCTAAGACGGTTGGCAATGAAACGGGTGCCGGGCGTGCCAAAGAGGCCGGGAATAAGCGGGATTATTCGCGGAGAGCAATTGTTGCTGGGGGTGGGGCAGTCAGCCATGTTGCGGCTGCCAAAAGAATAACGGGGGAGCTCAATGAGCTGGTTTTTGAGGCCAAGAGTTTCGATAGGGGGACTGCGAAGGGGCTGGTGGAGCTTGCCTCAAAATATGAGGCGCTCTTGATGACGGTTATTACCGAGAATGACCATCTTCGCGGTCAGGTAGAAGCCCTTAGGGGAAGTTGCGGGGGACGCTCCTCGACGACGAGCGGGTCAATGCCGGCTCCGTCGGCACCGATGCCTGCGCCTCCAGCACCTGTGCTGGAAGCTATTGCACCGGTGGCGCCGAAGCCTGTTGAGACCTGGTCGGTCGTTGTCAGGAGTAAGGGGCCTGCAACCTCCTCCAAAGAGGTTATCAGTAAAGTGGTGAAGGAGGTGGGTCCCTCACTTGGTGTGAGGATCCATGAGGTTAGGCCGATCAAGGGTGGTGGGGCGGTTATTCGCACTCCCTCCGTCCTAGAGAGGGAGAGAGTGGCGAATAACAAAAAATTCGGGGAGGTGGGGTTGGACGTCTCTGTCAACAGGAAGTTGGGTCGTCGGGTGGTAGTCCAGGGGGTCCATACGGAGATCCCCCATGAAGAATTTATGGAGGAACTACTCCGGCTGAACCTCCAGGATTTTAGCCCGGCATCCCAGAGGACTGACGTGAGGATGGTCAGTCGTCCCTGGAAGGTGGCCGCTGATGGTAGCACCAATGTCGTCCTTGAGGGTACGGACAAATTGATGTCCGCTCTCTTGGAGGCAGGTCGGTGCTACATAAAGTGGTTCTCCTTCAGGGTACGACCGGATAGCCCCGTCGCTGGATGCTTCCGTTGCATGGGATTTGACCATAGGGTGGCTGAGTGTAGGGCTAGGTCAGATGTCTGTCGGAGGTGCGGTCAGGAAGGCCACAAAGCTGCCGGTTGCGTCAATGCACCCCATTGTCGCAACTGTGAGTTTAAGGGTAGGCCAGCTGGGCATCTGATGATGTCAGCTGTCTGCCCTATCTACTGTGGCATTGTTGAGCGCGCCCTCGCCAGACACTGATGGGGGGGATTATCCAGCTCAACTGTCAGGGCTCTTATGCCGTAATGTGTGAGTTGGGGGGTTGTATGGTAGAGGGTGGGTGCGGTATTGCTCTACTCCAGGAGCCCTACGCCACCAATGGGTGGTGGTGGCTAATAGCCTCCACATTTTGAATGAGGCGAGCGAATGGTATACGTTCGATGGGCCTGGGGTCGTGAGCAACATTGACGTGACGCTTATGAATGAGGCAGCAAGTAGGGCTTTCAGTGTTAGAAGGGAGGGTGGGGATTGAGTGATCATAATTTGCTTCATATTGTGGTTACCCCTCGATCCCTCCCTCACCTTATGAGAGTCCATTGCGGCGATGGCGTACCCCTGGTACTGACTGGAACCAATATGGACTCTCGGTTAGGGAAGCGGTATCCGATGTACCGCTTAGTGAGTTTGAGGAGTTGGGGGTTGACGAGCAAATTGCTCGTCTATACGGGGTAGTTTGGGGAGTAAATGATAGGGTATTTAGGAGGTGTGAAAGTCGTAAGATTAGTAAAATTAAATGGTGGACGCGTGAGTTAACCTTGAAGAGGAGGACTGTCAGGCGTTTGAGGCGAAAGTTTCAACGTGCTCGTCGGTCCGATTCTGATAGGCTGTCCCAGCTTAGGCGGGAATTTAGTTGTGCGGATAGGGAGTATAAAGAGATGTTAGTTAAAATTAAAGAAGAAGAGTGGAGGAGTTTTGTTAGAGAGGATAGGAACGACCCCTGGGGTCAGGTCTATAGGATCTGCAGGGGTCGTA
Source organism: Bactrocera dorsalis (assembly GCF_023373825.1). NCBI lineage: Eukaryota > Metazoa > Arthropoda > Insecta > Diptera > Tephritidae > Bactrocera > Bactrocera dorsalis. The sequence goes on along the minus strand of NC_064308.1, from coordinate 510,813 downwards.
GGAGGGAGGATATCACCTCTCTTCGCGTCGGTGACACTCTGTTATCGTCGTGGAGAGAGTGTGCGGGGGTTCTGTTAGGTGCGTTCTTTCCTAGGTCGGAGGTGCAGGTACCTCAAGCACAAGAGGTGCCTGTCCCTCCATTAGATGATGGGGAGTTGGGGTACGCCTTTGGCCTGGTTAGGTCTAAACGGTCCCCAGGTTTTGATGGTTTGAACGGAGAGATGTGCAAAAGCTTATGGAAGTTCATTCCGGAATACCTGGAGGCCATTTATAATAAGTGCGTCTGGGAGGGTTACTTTCCACGCGAGTGGAAAAGTGCTAGGGTTGTTCCTCTCCTGAAGTCCCCTGATAAGGTCAGGAGCGATCCTCGATCTTACCGGGGCATCAGTCTCCTTCCAGTACTTGGAAAAGTGCTGGAAAGGGTCATGGTGGAACGGCTTCAGGAGCTAACGCGGGGTATGTGGTCGGATAGGCAGTTTGGGTTCAGGAAAGGACGCAGTATAGAGGATGCGTGGTTTTTTGTACAGAATGTCGTTAGGGAGAATGTCAACAAGTATGTCCTTGGCATATTTGTTGACTTCAAGGGGGCATTTGACTACCTAAGCTGGGATCGAGTGTTGCAACGGCTGGAGGAGCTTGGCTGTCCGGAAGTTACTCTTTGGCGGAGTTATTTTTCGGACAGAAAGGCCTCTCTGGTCGGCATGAATGGGAGTGTGGAGATTGGAGTTGTTCGAGGCTGCCCGCAGGGTTCCATCTGTGGTCCATATATTTGGAACCTTATGATGGACACTCTGCTTGGGCAGCTCGAGCCACTCTGTAAATGTTGCGCGTATGCGGACGACCTTCTTCTTATGGTTGAAGGTCGCTCGAGGTTGGATTTAGAACGGGCGGGAGGAGATCTCTTAGAGATTGTTAATTCTTGGGGTTTAGGTGTGGGGGTTGACATATCGATGGACAAAACGGTGGCAATGCTGCTGAAAGGTAGATTGTCGCCGTTTCGTCCACCGATTGTCCGTGTGAATGGGGTCAGCATTAGATACGTGACGCAAGTCAAGTATCTGGGGCTGACCATAAGTGAAAGGATGTCTTTTACTCCACACTTTGCGAGGGTGAAGGAGCGACTGCAGGCAACCGTAGGCAAAATACGACGTATTTTGAGGAGCGATTGGGGTCTCGGACGTCGTGCTGTTCGCACCATATATCGTGGCTTGTTTGTGGCTTGTGCCACATATGGAGCCCCTGTATGGTGGGAGGCAGCCACGACTGTCTTGGGGTCTCAAAAACTCCTCTCAATACAGCGTTGTATGATGCTTGCTTGTTTGCCTATATGTCGCACCGTCTCATGCGATGCAGGTTTTATTAGGCGCACCCCCTCTTGACTTGATTGTCATACAGCGTACTGTTGCATTCAGATTAAGAAGGGGTTTGAGTGTGGCATTGCTGCGGAACGGTTGGATTTCCGGGGATGATATGGAGAGGTAGGTCTATCTGGGGAGCAAGAGGCTTCTAGATGATAGGGTCAGGTGTAGGTGGCAACAACGTTGGGACAATAGTCCTAACGGCCGAGTGACGTACGAGTACATTCGGGACGTTGGGTTCGTTGAGGATAACCCAGACTTCAGATTTTGTCTGAGTCTGGGTTTTCTGCTTACGGGGCATGGGCCTCTGAATGCATTTTTGCATCTGAGGCACCTATCAGATACGTCAGGGTGTTTTTGTGGGGCAGTTTTAGAAAACTGGTCACATGTAATTGCGGAGTGCCCGATGTACTCGGACATTAGGGATCTGGGTGGTATGGGGATTAGATGGACTGATGGACGATTAGATGTTAGTGGTGTAATCTCCACTAGTCGGAATACCGAACAGTTAGGGTTGTTTGCGCGTGAATTATTTAAACGGCGAAGGCGGTTAGCTGGAAATTAGGGTTTTAGTTTTTTTTGTATGAGTGTTGGGTGTTTGCGTTGTGGGAATTTTATGTGTTAGTGGGGTCCAACCTCACCTTCTTTTTTGGCCACCAGTCCGGAGCAGTATGGAAGCTCAACTGGTAGTAGTTTCGGCTACGAAGTCTGACCGGAGACTTAATTCTGGTACCACGGGGAGCAGGAGCCCTTGGAGGTAACTCCAACCTGCTCATGCGGACTGGCCCCTCGGGGAGTATCGTGGTGGTTGTGGTTGAAACCCAAATCGCGGGAAGAACTGACTTTGTCAGTTGAATGTGGAGTTGCATTGCAACCGGGTGCCGGACCCAAAGCACGGCAGAGGTTTTAGATGGGCCTCGAACCCTACCAAGGTGGTTAGTGTGTCCATTCCACACTGCCAATTGGTACTGAAAATGCTTAGCATTCTCAGGGCGCTGATCAACGCATTGATTTGATCCGCTGTGCTTTTGAGCGCCGTGGAGTAAGGTTGTCGTCAGCAGGTACCCACGTAAAACACACCGGACGTTGTCCCTATCTACTCTCAGTTGCGTTTGAACAGCCGAAGCGAACGGACGTGTGCGCGGAAAAACGCGAGCTAGTAAAGCATTGTGGCGATCAACGATCGATATAGTGACAATAGTTGTGACAGTGCGAAAATTGTGTGTGTATTTTTGCCACACAAGTGAAGGACACTAGCAAAAGTGTCAAAGAAGTGTAAAATTGTGCATAACAGTGACAAAAAGGATAGTGACCTTGAAATAGTGTGTATATACTACACAAAGCACTAATCCCTGCGATAGTGCCAAAAGTGTATCTGCTACCTAACCCAGGTAGAAGGTTTTGTGAAAAATAGTGACAAAAGTGTGTGAGTGTGTTTTACACAGAGGATTAAGCGCAGTGTGTGTGTGTGCTACACAAAAGGATTAAGCGCAGTGTGTGTGTGTGCTACCTAAAGCACTAAGTGCAGTGACACTGACAAGGAAATTCCGCGGAGGTTTGGGTTTTCCCTGAATTTAATCCGCTTGGGTTTTGCCTTAAAAACAAAAAAAAAAAAAGGGATTACAGTGTTGTGTAGTGCTTTCCCATTTCTGGGAAATTTTGTGGGGCAGAAATGCCGCCAAAAAGGAAGGGATCAAAATCCCAAGGCGAAGAGATGGACGAGTACGTCACGACGGTAGAAGTGGAGGCTTCTTCGGACTCCGAGGGACCTCCAATGAAGCCGCCACCGCCGAAAAAGAAGGCCCGTAAAGGGTCAGCTAAGGAGGACAAGAAGCGAAGCAGCAATTGCAGCTCCTCGGACAGTGACAGCAGTACTGCCAAGGATAGTCGGAAGGTAAACAGTGGCGGGGAGAAACGCCCATCTTGTGGAGGCATCTCACAGAAGGCGGCAGCAGCGGCAACAGAGGTACAAGTAAGTTCAGGGGATGTTGTGGGTAGGGATACTTCCCCGAAAGTTAAAGCTATGACAGCTATATCCGGGGATATTAGGGATATAGTTTTAGAGGCGGGCTTTGATGTTCCAGCAACAAAAAGATTGCTGGACCTTACAACAAGGTATGAGGCTATCCTCATATCAATGATAGAGGAGAACGCCCATCTTCGTGGGCAAATTGACGCCCTGAAGGGGAGTTGTGGGCCATCCCACAAGCACATGCAATTAGTTGCATCGTCTTCGGCGTCTGCCCCACCGACAAGAGTTCTGGAGGCAATAACACCAAAAATGCCCAGACCGATAGAGACCTGGTCTGTTGTGGTTAGGAGTAAGGCTCCTGCCACTTCTTCCAAGGAGGTGGCGAAGAAAGTAGAAAATGAAGTGGGTCCTTCTCTTGGCGTGCGTGTGCACGCAGTGAAGCAAATGAAGGATGGTGGTGTGGTCATTCGGACCCCATCCATCAAGGAGAGGGATATGGTGGTGAATAACACCAAATTTGCTGAGGTCGGTCTTAGTGTGACCGTTAACAAGAAGAGGAGGAAAAGGGTCGTTGTGCAGGGTGTGCACACTAACTGCAAGCTTGAGGAGTTCATGGAGGAACTCTTCGAGCACAGCATTAAAAAGAGTTGCCCCGAGGCGAAGAAAACCGACATCAGTGTGGTTAGCAAGCCCTGGGCGGTCAAGGAGGGTGGTACGACGAATGTAGTCCTAGAAGGAGAGGACAAGGTGATTTCATCTCTTTTGGAGGCAGGGAGGGTCTACGTGCGGTGGAACTCCTTCCGTGTTCGTGCGGATAGCCCAGTTGCCGGTTGTTTCCGGTGTACGGGCTTTGACCATCGGGTTGCGGATTGTCGGGCCAAGTCCGATGTCTGCCGGAGGTGTGGCCAAGAGGGTCACAAGGCTGCACGTTGCAGCAATGCCCCGCACTGCTTGCCCAGTATACTGCAGCATTGTTGAGCGCGCACTTGCTAGGCATTAATGGGCGCGCTGTTTCAACTCAATTGCCAGGGGGCATATGCCGTCATGTGCGATTTGGGGGCAGAAATGATTGAAGGTGGGTGCGGTGTTGCCTTGCTCCAGGAGCCCTACGCCACTAATGGTGTGGTTAGGGGTCTCCCTGGCAGTTTCAGGATATTTGCAAATCTCGGGGCTAACGCCGCAATTGTTGTGAACAATCCGAACTATGATTGTGTAGTTCTGGACTCTTCACAGCTGGGAGTTTGCGTCTCTATAGAGGGAGAGTTCGGTAAACTGGTCTTCGCTAGTTTGTACTGCAAATTTAGCGAACCCCTAGAGCCTTACCTGGGGTACATGGATAGGCTACTACTACTTGCGAGTGGTAGCCCAATTATCCTTGGGCTAGATGCGAATGCCACATCTTCAATGTGGTTTAGTAAGGTATCCCGGCATTCCGCCGGATACCAAAGCCACAGTCGAGGCGAGGCATTAAGCGAATGGGTGGTGGCTAATAGCCTCCACGTTCTGAATGAGCCGAGCGAATGGTATACGTTCGATGGGCCAGGAGGTACTAGCGATATTGATGTTACCCTCATCAATCAGGCAGCTAGCAGAGCGTTTGACGTCTCATGGGAAATAAGAGGAGGGAGGAGCCTAAGTGACCATAATTTGATTCAAATCATGGTTACTGCCAGATCTCCTCCCTCGGAGCATGTAAGTCCATTGCGGCGATGGCGTACCTCTGGTATTGACTGGAGCCAATATGGACTCTCTGTTAGGGAGGCGGTATTAGAAACACCGCTTGGAGAGTTTAGGGAATTGGAAGTTGACGATCAAATCGCTCAGCTAAATGCCTTAGTTTGGGGTGTTAATGATAGGTTGCTACGGAAAAGCGAAAGCTACCGCAGCAAAAGACTTAAATGGTGGACGCACGAGCTAACCCTGAAGAAGAGGACTGTTAGACGTTTGAGACGGAAGTTTCAACGTGCTAGAAGGTCCAATTCCGATAGGTTGGCCCAGATTCGGCATGATCTTAGTACTGAGATGAGAGAGTACAAAGACATGCTCCTCAGAATAAAAGAAGAAGACTGGAGAAGCTTCGTGGGGCAAAACAAAAACGACCCCTGGGGGCAGATCTATAAGATCTGCAGGGGTCGTAGAAGCTATGATATAACCTCTCTTCGTGTTGGTGACACCATGTTATCAACATGGAGTGAGTGTGCAAGGGCTCTTCTTAGTGCGTTTTTTCCCAGGTCGGAAGTACAGGCACCTCTAGCACAAGAGGTACCAGTCCCTCCACTAGATGACGGAGAGCTGGGGTACGCCTTCGGCCTGATTAGATCTAAACGATCCCCAGGTCTTGATGGTTTGAACGGAGAGATCTGTAAGAGCTTGTGGAAGTTCATTCCAGAATACCTGGTAGCTATCTACGATAAGTGCGTCTGGGAGGGTTATTTTCCACGTGAGTGGAAAAAAGCTAGGGTTGTCCCTCTCCTGAAGTCCCCTGATAAAATCAGGAGCAATCCTCGCTCCTATCGGGGCATCAGTCTCCTTCCAGTACTTGGAAAAGTGCTGGAGAGAGTAATGGTGGAACGGCTTCAGGAGCTAACAAGCGGTATGTGGTCTGATAGACAATACGGTTTCAGAAGAGGACGCAGCGTAGAGGACGCCTGGATGTATGTTCAGAATGCGGTTAGGGTGAATGTCAACAAATATGTGCTCGGCATATTTGTTGACTTCAAGGGAGCATTCGACCACCTGATCTGGGATCGGGTGATTGAACGATTAGAGGAACTCAACTGTCCAGAAATTTCTCTCTGGAGGAGTTATTTTTCGGACAGGAAGGCCTCTATCGTTGGAATGAGTGGGATCGTTGAGACCAGTGTGACTCGTGGCTGTCCACAGGGATCTATCTGTGGTCCATATATATGGAACCTCATGATGGACTCCCTGCTGGCTCAGCTGGAGCCACTCTGTGAATGTTCTGCGTACGCGGATGACCTTCTCATTTTAGTGGGGGGCCGTTCGCGTAGTGAAATAGAACGGGCGGGTAGTCAATTTCTCGAAATTGTCCACAATTGGGGCGTTGGTGTGGGGGTGGACATATCCATGGATAAAACGGTGACAATGATGCTGAAAGGCAAACTGTCACCGGTCCGCTCACCAATCGTCCGGTTAAATGGGGTCAACATCAGGTATGTGACACAAGTCAAATATCTGGGGCTGACCATGAGTGAAAGAATGAGTTTCACTCCACATTTAGCAATTGTGAAGGAGCGACTGCAGGGAACGGTGGGCAAAATACGACGCATTTTGAGGAGTGATTGGGGTCTCGGGCGTCGTGCTGTTCGCACCATATATCGGGGTTTGTTTGTGGCCTGTGCCACTTACGGCGCCGCTGTATGGTGGGAAACAGCCACGACATCTTGGGGGCGTCGAAAACTTCTCCAAATCCAGCGTTTTATAATGCTT
>NC_064308.1:478533-503533 GCF_023373825.1 Bactrocera dorsalis | reverse complement strand
GTACTAAAAAATGGATTCTACACCTTAATATAAGATTGTGAAATTTTTCCAAATACACTGTCGTTATGGCTATATGACAACTCCAATAACCTCAAAACGGTTAATTAGCATAAATATGTATAGTTCATATTTTTACGCAACTTGGTATCGATTGCTTAGTGCATATGTACTAAAAAATCGATTCTACACCTTAATATAAGATTGTGAAATTTTTCCAAATACACTGTCGTTACGGCTATATGACAACTCCAATAACCTCAAAACGGTTAATTAGCATAAATATGTATAGTTCATATTTTTACGCAACTTGGTATCTAGTGCTTATTGTATATGTACTAAAAAATCGATTCTACACCTTAATATAAGATTGTGAAATTTTTCCAAATACACTGTCGTTACGGCTATATGACATCTCCAATAACCTCAAAACGGTTAATTAGCATAAATATGTATAGTTCATATTTTTACGCAACTTGGTATCGGTTACTTAGTGCATATGTACTACAAAATCGATTCTACACCTTAATATAAGATTGTGAAATTTATCCAAATACACTGTCGTTACGGCTATATGACATCTCCAAAAACCTCAAAACAGCTAATTAGCATAAATATGTATAGTTCATATTTTTACGCAACTTGGTATCGATTGCTTAATGTATATGTACTAAAAAATCGATTCTACACCTTAATATAAGATTGTGAAATTTTTCCAAATACACTATCGTTACGGCTATATGACATCTCCAATAACCTCAAAACGGTTAATTAGCATAAATATGTATAGTTCATATTTTTACGCAACTTGGTATCGGCTACTTAGTGCATATGTACTTAAATATCGATTCTCCGCCTTAATATAAGATTGTGAAATTTTTCCAAATACACTGTCGTTATGGCTATATGACAACTCCAATAACCTCAAAACAGCTAATTAGCATAAATATGTATAGTTCATATTTTTACGCAACTTGGTATAGATTGCTTAGTGCATATGTACTAAAAAATCGGTTCTACACCTTAATATAAGATTGTGAAATTTTTCCAAACGCACTGTCGTTATGGCTATATGACAACTCCAATAACCTCAATACAGCTAATTAGCATAAATATGTATAGTTCATATTTTTACGCAACTTGTTATTAGCTACTTAGTGCATATGTACTACAAAATCGATTCTTGTCGATTGCTTAATGTATATGTACTAAAAAATCGATTCTACACCTTAATATAAGATTGTGAAATTTTTCCAAATACACTGTCGTTACGGCTATATGACATCTCCAATAACCTCAAAACGGTTAATTAGCATAAATATGTATAGTTCATATTTTTACGCAACTTGGTATCGGCTACTTAGTGCATATGTACTAAAAAATCGATTCTACACCTTAATATAAGATTGTGAAATTTTTCCAAATACACTGTCGTTATGGCTATATGACAACTCCAATAACCTCAAAACAGCTAATTAGCATAAATATGTATAGTTCATATTTTTACGCAACTTGGTATAGATTGCTTAGTGCATATGTACTAAAAAATCGATTCTACACCTTAATATAAGATTGTGAAATTTTTCCAAATACACTGTCGTTACGGCTATATGACAACTCCAATAACCTCAAAACGGTTAATTAGCATAAATATGTATAGTTCATATTTTTACGCAACTTGGTATAGATTGCTAAGTGCATATGTACTAAAAAATCGATTCTACACCTTAATATAAGATTGTGAAATTTTTCCAAATGCACTGTTGTTGTGGCTATATGACAACTCCAATAACCTCAAAACAGCTAATTAGTATAAATTTGTAAAGTTCATATTTTTACGCAACTTGGTATCGATTGCTTAATGTATATGTACTAAAAAATGGATTCTACACCTTAATATAAGATTGTGAAATTTTTCCAAATGCACTGTTGTTGTGGCTATATGACAACTCCAATAACCTCAAAACAGCTAATTAGCATAAATATGTATAGTTCATATTTTTACGAAACTTGGTATCTAGTGCTTATTGTATATGTACTAAAAAATGGATTCTACACCTTAATATAAGATTGTGAAATTTTTCCAAATACACTGTCGTTATGGCTATATGACAACTCCAATAACCTCAAAACGGTTAATTAGCATAAATATGTATAGTTCATATTTTTACGCAACTTGGTATAGATTGCTTAGTGCATATGTTCTACACCTTAATAAGATTGTGAAATTTTTCCAAATACACTGTCGTTACGGCTATATGACAACTCCAATAACCTCAAAACGGTTAATTAGCATAAATATGTATAGTTCATATTTTTACGCAACTTGGTATAGATTGCTTAGTGCATATGTACTAAAAAATCGGTTCTACACCTTAATATAAGATTGTGAAATTTTTCCAAATACACTGTCGTTATGGCTATATGACAACTCCAATAACCTCAAAACAGCTAATTAGCATAAATATGTATAGTTCATATTTTTACGCAACTTGGTATAGATTGCTTAGTGCATATGTACTAAAAAATCGATTCTACACCTTAATATAAGATTGTGAAATTTTTCCAAATACACTGTCGTTACGGCTATATGACATCTCCAATAACCTCAAAACGGTTAATTAGCATAAATATGTATAGTTCATATTTTTACGCAACTTGGTATCGGCTACTTAGTGCATATGTACTACAAAATCGATTCTACACCTTAATATAAGATTGTGAAATTTTTCCAAATACACTGTCGTTACGGCTATATGACATCTCCAAAAACCTCAAAACAGCTAATTAGCATAAATATGTATAGTTCATATTTTTACGCAACTTGGTATCGATTGCTTAGTGCATATGTACTAAAAAATCGATTCTACACCTTAATATAAGATTGTGAAATTTTTCCAAATACACTGTCGTTACGGCTATATGACATCTCCAATAACCTCAAAACGGTTAATTAGCATAAATATGTATAGTTCATATTTTTACGCAACTTGGTATCGATTTCTTAGTGCATATGTACTACAAAATCGATTCTACACCTTAATATAAGATTGTGAAATTTATCCAAATACACTGTCGTTACGGCTATATGACATCTCCAAAAACCTCAAAACAGCTAATTAGCATAAATATGTATAGTTCATATTTTTACGCAACTTGGTATCGATTTCTTAATGTATATGTACTAAAAAATCGATTCTACACCTTAATATAAGATTGTGTAATTTTTCCAAATACACTGTCGTTATGGCTATATGACAACTCCAATAACCTCAAAACGGTTAATTAGCATAAATATGTATAGTTCATATTTTTACGCAACTTGGTATCGGCTGCTTAGTGCATATGTACTAAAAAATCGATTCTACACCTTAATATAAGATTGTGAAATTTATCCAAATACACTGTCGTTACGGCTATATGACAACTCCAAAAACCTCAAAACAGCTAATTAGCATAAATATGTATAGTTCATATTTTTACGCAACTTGGTATCGATTGCTTAATGTATATGTACTAAAAAATCGATTCTACACCTTAATATAAGATTGTGAAATTTTTCCAAATACACTATCGTTACGGCTATATGACATCTCCAATAACCTCAAAACGGTTAATTAGCATAAATATGTATAGTTCATATTTTTACGCAACTTGGTATAGATTGCTAAGTGCATATGTACTAAAAAATCGATTCTACACCTTAATATAAGATTGTGAAATTTTTCCAAATGCACTGTTGTTGTGGCTATATGACAACTCCAATAACCTCAAAACAGCTAATTAGTATAAATTTGTAAAGTTCATATTTTTACGCAACTTGGTATCGATTGCTTAATGTATATGTACTAAAAAATGGATTCTACACCTTAATATAAGATTGTGAAATTTTTCCAAATGCACTGTTGTTGTGGCTATATGACAACTCCAATAACCCCAAAACAGCTAATTAGCATAAATATGTATAGTTCATATTTTTACGAAACTTGGTATCTAGTGCTTATTGTATATGTACTAAAAAATGGATTCTACACCTTAATATAAGATTGTGAAATTTTTCCAAATACACTGTCGTTATGGCTATATGACATCTCCAATAACCTCAAAACGGTTAATTAGCATAAATATGTATAGTTCATATTTTTACGCAACTTGGTATAGATTGCTTAGTGCATCTGTGATAGTGAAATTTTTCCAAATACACTATCGTTACGGCTATATGACATCTCCAATAACCTCAAAACGGTTAATTAGCATAAATATGTATAGTTCATATTTTTACGCAACTTGGTATAGATTGCTTAGTGCATATGTACTAAAAAATCGGTTCTACACCTTAATATAAGATTGTGAAATTTTTCCAAATACACTGTCGTTATGGCTATATGACAACTCCAATAACCTCAATACAGCTGATTAGCATAAATATGTATAGTTCATATTTTTACGCAACTTGGTATAGATTGCTTAGTGCATCTGTACTAAAAAATCGATTCTACACCTTAATATAAGATTGTGAAATTTTTCCAAATACACTATCGTTACGGCTATATGACAACTCCAATAACCTCAAAACGGTTAATTATCATAAATATGTATAGTTCATATTCAACTTGGTATCGAGTGCTTAATATATAAGTTAACACAATATTTTATGAACTTCTACATAAATTCCATTCCCACATTATATGCTAGAAACATACAAACCGTTTGCATACTTTTGAGTCCTATTACAACCAAAGTGCAACTGCGCTAAACGCGCATCCGCTAAATTCTTAAGTGAGCGAAACACGCGCAACCATGTCTTCTCCCCCAAAACCAAATAGCTGCAGGTGAGCGCTACACGCGCAAACCCTTTTAGCTGACCAAGCATCTTTTGTCACGTAGGCCGGCTCAAGCATAGGTTAGATTATAAACTTTAAAGTTAAGTGTAGTCAGTTTTATAATAAAGCTCAAGAGAAGCACATAGTGCTGATTAATAAACGCATTGTTTTATTTTTTATGTGGCGCCCGAGCAGGGACCGTGAGGAAAAAATAATAATATTTTTTTATACTCGCGGACTGAACCTAAATAACATTTCGTACTCGGCCCCTTAGTACCTTTCGGAAAAAGGACGGGCAGTATCAACCCAGCCGAACGAAAAGCATAAGCTAAATACAAATACATTGAACAAAAAGTGCGTGACGGGGAAATTTAGAATAAATTAAACAAGTGTAAAATAATACAACAAATACAACTACAAGAGGAAAGATTTAAGTTAATTCATCAAATACAACCAATACAACAAATACAACTACAAGAGGAAAGATTTAAATTAATTCATCAAATATAACCAATACAACTACAAGAGGAGAAATCTAAATTAATCACACAAAGGAGGAAACACTATCAACACAGGAAAATGCAAATGATATTTATGTAAGTTTGATATTAAGATTATTAGTAAGTAAGGTTATGTGAAAGGAAAAGTTAACACTGTAAAAAAAAAAAAATTTAATTTAAATAATCAGAAACAAGTGAACAAAATGAGTCAGGAAGAACAAATAGCATCGACATTGTCGAGATTAAATCTGCACTCATCCAGCACTAACGTTTCCCCTCCTAACATCCCTTCCACTTTCACTCCTAATCAAAAAAGAGAACTCGTTTCGTTAATATCGGAAACAGTTTCGACCATATTACACCCACAAATCGAAGAAGAAGTTGAACATCCCGTAGATTTTAGCATTAACGTGGACGCATCCGAAAGAGTTCTGGATGTGGTAAAATGTTTAAGAGAATTTTCGGGTAAAAACGGAGAATTCAGTTCATGGCGGAAATCGGTAGATAGAATATTATTAATGTACGGACAGAATAAGAACACCCCAAAATATTTTGCTATCCTGCATACAATAAGACACAAGATAGTTGGCGAAGCTGACACGGCTCTTGAGTCTTACCGCACCCCATTAAATTGGGGTAAGATAAAAAAATGTCTGATGTTACATTACTCAGACAAGAGAGACGTTAGCACGTTGGAATATCAAATGACAACACTTGCACAACAGGGTAGCACTGTTGAAGAATTTTATCAACAAGTCTATCAATATCTCTCGCTTATCCTAGACAAAATCGATTGCCTGGAGTTAGGTGAAGAAGCTTTGTATGCCATGACAACGACATATAGAGAAAAGGCCCTCGACACATTTATAAGAGGTCTGAACGGTAACTTACCCAGTCTGTTAAGTGTAAAGGAACCAACCAGTTTACCACAGGCTCTCAATATGTGTCTCAAATTAGGCAACATGAATTACAGGACGAACCATACAAATAGTATCAGTCGCTTGCCGACCAATACCAAACCTATTAGCCACAATCAACCCATTAGCCACAATCAACCAAGGTCATACTCATTCAAACCCCAAGTAAGACCCTTTTACCCAGAACTTACAAATGTTCACAACCAATCCCTTAGACCAAATTCGTATCAACAGTACGGACAAAACCGACACTACGTCACAGTGCAACCAAACTTTAGACCACCTCTTCCTCCAAAACCTCCTACACCAATGGAAGTTGATCGCTCTGTTCAAACGAAGCAAATAAATTATCAGAATAGGCCTCAGTATCAACAAAATCAAACATTTTATAATAGGCAGCAAACATTCAGTAACAAACCACAAGCATTTAGTAATGGACCAGCGCAGGCTATTAATAATCAAGCTAGTAAGAGACCACCATCACAGATAATACAGACTCCTAATAAAATGCAACGGATCTACAATACTGAAGTTACAGAAACTGACCCAATAGAATACAATAATGAAATATTAGAATATCCTGAAGGGTACTACAAGTCTTCACAGGACTACCAACCCGAATACAACGAAGAACAAGAAGAGATCGAAGCAACCCCTAGTGACAATATCAATTTTTTAGACTAAACTCCTCATTGCCATACTATCGTTTCAAAATGAAAAATGGACTAAAATTTTTATTAGATACCGGATCGAACAAAAATTATATTAGTCCAACTTATATTAGGAACCCCATTCCGAACAAACCCTTCATTGCAAATTCTGTTGGTGGACCCGTCAAAATTACTCATCATGCTAATATCAGTGTTTTCGGTGATGAAATAGGTAAATTAAAATTTCACATTTTGCCCAAGTTAAGAACCTTTGATGCCATAATAGGTAACGATACAATGAAAAGTTTAAACGTAGTAATTTTTACTAAGGAGAACTATTTCACATTACTCAATAAATATGAATACCCCATCCACCAGTTAGCAATTAACTCTATTGCACACACTACATTAAGGCTAAATCATTTGAGTCCCGAAGATAACGAAAGATTAAAACAACTCTTTAACTCTTGCCCAACATTATTTGCTGAACCAGATAAAAAATTAACATATGTCACGAACGTTAAAGCCGAAATTAGGACTAAAAGCGATAGACCAATATATTCCAAAACTTACCCCTATCCAATGCCTTTAAAAAAAGAAATAGACAAACAAATTGAGGAATTATTTAAAGATGGCATTATTCGACCATCGAAATCTCCCTACAATTCTCCGGTATGGGTCGTACCGAAGAAAGAAGACGCCTCAGGATTAAAAAAATTTCGTATGGTTATCGACTATCGTAAATTGAACGAGGATACCATACCAGATAAATATCCCATTCCAGATATTACCACTATTCTAACTAATCTAGGATCAAATAAGTATATTTCTACAATTGACCTTAAGAGTGGATTCCATCAGATTGCTCTCAACGAAGCAGATATTGAGAAGACCGCCTTCTCTATTGCCAATGGGAAATTCGAATTTACTCGACTTCCATTCGGCTTAAGAAATGCGCCTGCCATTTTCCAACGCACTTTGGATGATGTGCTACGGAAACACATCGGCGTTCGGTGCTACGTTTATGTTGACGACATAATTATCTTTAGCAAAAGTAAAGAAGACCATTTTAGAAATCTTGCAATTATATTTGACACTCTCGAAAAAGCGCATTTAAAGGTACAGTTCGATAAATGTGAATTTATCAAAAAGGAAATCGAGTTCCTCGGTATAATAGTTGGCCAAAATGGAATTCGCACTACACAAAAAAAGATAGAAGCTATAATAAATTTTCCACGGCCCAAAACTGTCCATGATTTACGCTCCTTTTTAGGAATGACCGGACATTATCGCAGATTTATAAAAGCGTACGCACAAATTGCAAAACCCCTGACTGAAATACTGAGAGGAGAGCTTGGAAGAGTTTCCAAGAATCAGTCTAAAAGGACACTTTTAAATCTAACAGCACAACAAGTAGAAGCTTTTAAAGACCTGAAAAATTGCTTGACGTCAGACGATGTTATACTTCACTATCCAGATTTCGAAAAAGCTTTTGAGCTTACCACGGATGCTTCAAATTACGCTCTAGGAGCCGTACTCTCCCAAGACGGTAGGCCAATATCCTTTCTGTCAAGAACTCTAAGCAGAGCAGAGGAAACTTTTGCCGCCAATGAAAAAGAAATGTTGGCAATAATTTGGGCACTACAGTCCCTGAAATGCTTCCTATACGGATCAAAAAAGGTTAAGATTTACACTGATCACCAACCATTGACCTTTGCTCTCAGCAACAAAAATACTAATGCAAAAATGAAGAGATGGAAGGCACAATTGGAAGAATATAACCACGAAATCATTTATAAACCAGGCAACACAAACATCGTCGCAGACCTACTCTCACGACCACCAATCGCTAACTTAAATTCAATGACTGTCCACAGCAGTGACAGCTCTTCCGAAAATTTAATTTCTTCAGTAGAAATACCCATTAACGTTTTCAAAAACCAAATTTTCATATCAGAAGATTCCAAAAATTCATACAAATTCGAAATAGTTTTCCCTACGTACCATAGGCACTTAATAACTGAGACAACCTACAATGAAGAATCGCTAAAATCGCTTTTAAAGAAATATCTTAATCCATCGGTAATCAATGGTATAAAAACCACAGAGCCAATTATGCTAAAAATCCAATCAATCTACCCTCTACATTTCGCAAATTACAAAATTCGTTTCACACAAATAGTAGTTGAAGATATTACTCAGACCGAGGCCCAAGATAAAATAATAATCGAGGAACATAATCGTGCTCACAGAAACGAAAAAGAAAATAAGCTACAGATTTTGGAAAAATATTATTTCCCCGCTATGTCGAAAAAAATAAAAAAAATAACAAAATTATGCAAAGTTTGTAAAGAAAATAAATATGATCGCCACCCAAACAATGTAAAATTAGGAGCTACACCCTTACCAGAATATTCAGGTCATACTATTCACATAGACATTTTCTCAACAGACAAACATAAAGTACTGACTTCTATTGACAAGTTTTCCAAATTAGCCATTATAAAGAAAATAGACGGGAAAAGTATAGACAGTATAAAAAAACCCTTAAGAGAGATAATATTTTATTTTGGAATTCCGAAGGCTATAGTTTTCGATAACGAAAGGACATTTAATTCTCAACCAATAAAATTCATGTTAGAAAACGAATTCAATATAAAAATATTCACTGCACCACCCTATAAAAGCGAGGTGAATGGACAAATAGAACGGTTCCATTCAACAATATCAGAAATTATGAGATGCTTAAAACAGGAACACTCTGATAAAAATTTCGACGAATTAATGGAATGGTCTGTAAACGAATACAACCATTCTGTTACAGGAAAAAAACCCGTTGACATATTCTTCGGTAGACCTACCTCAAATGCCACTAACAGAGAAGAAACTATGAAAAAGGTTCTAGAAAAATTAAAAGAGAAACAGAAAAAGGACCTGCAATATCGTAACAAATATAGAAAGGAAACTATTGACTATAGAACAGGAGACAAAATTTTTGTTAAACAGAATAAAAGATTAGGAACAAAACTTTCAAAAAGGTACAAAGAGGAAATAGTTAAGGAAAACAGACATTCCGCTGTAAAAACAGAATCAGGCAAAATAGTTCACAAGGACCGCATACGAAACTAGCTCAGAACATTTTTATTATTTTTAGATCTCTCTTTTTCCTGAACTTTATTTTAAGCGATGGTTCGGTTGAGGTGTTAGATTACACTCAGTCAGAAATCGTAATGATGGAGGAAGGAATTGGCAAAATTCAAACAGGAACATACCGGATTATCCACATGACAAACATAACAGAATACTCTACAATATTACGGGAACTGAACAGAAACTTCATACGAAACATTCCAGCTAACAACCCTCTTTACCCATTTATAACAACGTCCGGTGTGTTTAACGTAGGTACCTGCTGACGACAACCTTACTCTACGGTACTCAAAAGTACAACGGATCAAATCAATGCGTTGATCAGCGCCCTGAGAATGCTAAGCATTTTCAGTACCAATTGGCAGTGTGGAATGGACACACTAACCACCTTGGTAGGGTTCGAGGCCCATCTAAAACCTCTGCCGTACTATGGGTCCGGCACCCGGTTGCAATGCAACTCCACATTGAGTGATCGAAACACTCTTCCCGCATTTGGGTATAAACCACAACCACCACGATACTCCCCAAGGGGCCTACCGCATGAGCAGGTTGGAGCGAACTCCAAGGGCTCCTGCTCCCCGTGGTACCAGAATTAAGTCTCCGGTCAGACCTCGTAGCCGAAACTACTACCAGTTGAGCTTCCATACTGCTCTGGACTGGTGACCAGGGGTTAGACCCCATACTCCCATCCCAAACACCCAGAAAACCCCCTTACTTAACCTACCCAATCGAACGTTTCAGCGCGCCCATCAATGTTTGGCAAGCGCGCGCTCGACTATGCCGCAATATATTGGACAGGCAGCGGACATCATAAGAAGTCCAGCCGGCTTCCCCTTGAAGTGGCAGTTGCGACAATGCGGAGCATTGGTGCAACGTGCAGCCTTGTGACCCTCTTGGCCACACCTCCGGCAGACATCAGACTTGGCCGGACAATTCGCAACCCGATGGTCAAAGCCCATACACCGGAAACAACCGGCAACTGGGCTATCCGCACGAACACGGAAGGAGAACCACTTCACGTAGACCCTTCCTACCTTCAAAAGACTTGCGATCACCTCATCCTCTCCTTCTATGACGACGGCCAGCTTACCATTCTCCTTATTCCAAGAATTGCTTATTACGCAGACGTCGGTTTCCTTCACCCCAGGACAACTCTTCTTGATGGTGTCCTCAAATAGTTCCTTCATGAACTCTAAAATTTTGAACTCGGTGTGCACACCCTGCACAACGACCCTTTTCCTCCTCTTTTTATTGACGGTCACACTAAGACCGGCCTCAGCAAATTTGGTGTTTTTCATCACCATGTCCCTTTCCTTGATGGAGGGGGTCCGAATGACCACACCGCCATCCTTCATTTGCTTCATTGCATGCACACGCACGCCCAGCGAAGGACCCACTTCCTTAACAACCTTTTTGGCCACCTCCTTTGATGAGGTGGCTGGAGCCTTGCTTATGACCACAACAGACCAGGTCTCCACAGGTTAAGGCTCCTTTGGCGCTATTGCCTCCAGCACAGGTGCCGGTGGGGCAATCGCCGAAGACACAGGAGCCTCCATGCTTCTGGTCGAATGACCAGCTGCACTCTTCATTGCACTCGTTACTGCACTATTAACCTTGTGCAGTGCATTTATCTGCCCGCGAAGTTCGGCATTCTCCAGAATCACTGTAAGTAACAGTGCTTCATATGCCTGACAATATTCCATGCACCTCTTCGTAGCATTTACCTCGTTCAGCTCCCACCCCACAATCATGTTGTTTAACTCAAAAGTTAAATCCTTCATAGCATTAATGTGGCTATTAGCATCAGGCGATATAAAGCTACCCCCACCAACAGAATTACCCTCATTTCCGCTAGCGGAATTTGGCTTTACAATTACCTCTTCTTCTCCTTCCTTTGCCTTCTTTGCTTTCTCCTTCCTGCCGCTGTCCTTTCTCTCCTTTTCTGCTTTCTCCAAGCGCGCCTTCCTACGCGCTTTTCGGGACTGCTCCACTCCATCATCATCGGATGACTCGACATCGACCACCTTGGGCCCAGAGTCATCGCTCATCCCACTGATGCACTTAGATCCCCTTTTTCGTGCTGCAGACATTGCAGCGAAATACACGTTTTCGTTGAGGATTACCCAACCCGCACTTGGTAATTATTATTTCGTCCTTCGAACACTTTTGGGAAAAATCCCAAACTTCACTGGCGTCTATTGTTTATTGTTTGCACAATAATTAGGTGACACCCACACTGTACTTTTATTGTTTCACGCACTGGAACTTTCTTGTGCTCTCTCACAAAAGTTCTACCTGCGTTAGGTAGCACACACAAACACTTTTGTCACTGCACTTAATCCCTTTTTGGGAAATGTATATTTTCCCGCACAAAGATTTGCGTCTATTGTTTCACAATATTTGGGTAATACCCACACTGCACATCCATTGTGTGTACACTCTTTGGGAAAAACCCGCACTGTTTTTTGCGTCTATTTTTCGCACACTATTTGGGAAAACCCACACTAATCACTTTATCTTGGGAAACTTTTCAAACTAAGTTGTCCCGCACTACACTTGCGTCTATTGTTCGCACAATGATGACCTTCAATTGTTTTCGGCAACAAAAGCACCACAACACCGTCATCAATACTAACGCTCCGTAAAAACTGAATCGACCGCGCACACGTCCGTTCGCTTCGGCTGTTCAAACGCAACTACCCATTTATAACAGACGAAATCAGTAATATCAACATAACAATTAATAACATTTTACCTAAATACAAAAATAAAAGATCACTAGACTACATAGGATCAGCCTGGAAATGGATAGCTGGCAACCCTGACCATGACGATTTAATAGCCATCAACAGCAAATTTAAAGAAGTAATCGAGAATAACAACCAACAATTAATAATCAACAAAAACATTTTAGAAAGAATAAGCAATATAACAGAAATTAGCAACTCAATAATAAAGTCTCTAGGAAGTAGTAACGAATTTCAAACCGCCCATATACTTCAATATAAATTTAAAATTGACATAATCAAAGATGACTTAGAAAATATTAAAAGAGCAATTCATTTAACTAAAGCGAACATTATTAACTCAGTTATTATTAACAATCAAGAAGCTCATAGAATAAATAAAATTTTTGTCGAAGAGAATCTGCAATTTGGTTCGTTAGAAGAATCTCTGAATTTTGCAGATGTTCAAAGTGCTGTAAAACAAAACTTACTAATTTATATGATAAAAGTACCGGAAACCGGTAAAGAAATTTGCAAATCTATTATAATTAAGCCTTTAAGTAAAAACGAAACTATTTTAAAGATAAATTTTGAAAAAATACTGAAATGTAATGAAAAATATTATGGTATAGAAAAAGACTGTAAAATAATAAATGAAATACAAAATTGCAAATAAACCCAAATTGTTAATTTGGAAAACGAAAATTGTACAAAAAATTTAATAAGGAATAAACCATATAAGTGCACCGTAACAAATACGGAACATGTTAAAAATATTGTAGAAATAAATAATGGATTAATACTTTTAAATAATTTCGAAGGAAATATTACTACAAATAATAATACTAGAAAATTAAGAGGATCATATTTGATAAGAATCTTTAATGAAACTATAAGAATAAATAACATGAATTTTACAACTTTAGAACAACATAGCTTGAGACCACTGCCTGCTTTAATCCAACATTCAAACTCAAATTCAGAGTTCGAGGAAGTTCTATCCTTAAAACTTATGAAAGAGCTTAATATAGAAAACATTAAAAAAATAAGTTCTCTAAATCTTTTAGTGAAATCCAGTTTATTCACTCATTTTGGACTATTAGCCCTAGTACTTACCATAATTGCAATTTTCAGATGCAAAAAGCGCGTAAAGCCTGAAATAATTATTAGCAAACCGGAATCATTTCAAATGCCAGTAATTAAAAGGACGCAGCATAGAAGTCTTAACGACATCCCATTTTTTAATTAATCAAGCGGGGACGCTTGATATTTCGGAGGGAGGAGTTAACACAATATTTTATGAACTTCTCCATAAATTCCATTCCCACATTATATGCTAGAAACATACAAACCGTTTGCATACTTTGGAGTCCTATTACAACCAAGGTGCAACTGCGCTAAACGCGCATCCGCTAAATTCTTAAGTGAGCGAAACACGCGCAACCATGTCTTCTCCCCCAAAACCAAATAGCTGCAGGTGAGCGCTACACGCGCACACCCTTTTAGCTGACCAAGCATCTTTGGTCACGTAGGCCGGCTCAAGCATAGGTTAGATTATAAACTTTAAAGTTAAATGTAGTCAGTTTTATAATAAAGCTCAAGAGAAGCACATAGTGCTGATTAATAAACGCATTGTTTTATTTTTTATGTTATATGTACTAAAAAATCTATTCTACACCTTAATATAAGATTGTGAAATTTTTCCAAATACACTGTCGTTACGGCTATATGACAACTCCAATAACCTCAAAACGGTTAATTAGAATAAATATGTATAGTTCATATTTTTACGAAACTGGGTATCGATTGCTTAGTGCATGTGTACTAAAATATCGATTCTCCGCCTTAATATAAGATTGTGAAATTTTTCCAAATACACTGTCGTTATGGCTATGTGGCAACTCCAAAAACTTCAAAACAGCTAATTAGTATAAATTTGTAAAGTTCATATTTTTACGCAGCTTGGTATAGATTGGTTAGTGCATATGTACTAAAAAATCGATTCTACACCTTAATATAAGATTGTGAAATTTTTCCAAATACACTGTCGTTATGGCTATATGACAACTCCAATAACCTCAAAACGGTTAATTAGCATAAATATGTATAGTTCATATTTTTACACAACTTGGTATAGATTGCTTAGTGCATCTGTACTAAAAAATCGATTCTACACCTTAATATAAGATTGCGAAATTTTTCCAAATACACTATCGTTACGGCTATATGACAACTCCAATAACCTCAAAACGGTTAATTAGCATACATTTGTAAAGTTCATATTTTTACACAACTTGGTATAGATTGCTTAGTGCATCTGTACTAAAAAATCGATTCTACACCTTAATATAAGATTGCGAAATTTTTCCTAATGCACTGTCGTTATGGCTATATGACATCTCCAATAACCTCAAAACACCTAATTAGCATAAATATGTATAGTTCATATTTTTACGCAACTTGGTATCGATTGCTTAATGTATATGTACTAAAAAATGGATTCTACACCTTAATATAAGATTGTGAAATTTTTCCAAATACACTGTCGTTATGGCTATATGACAACTCCAATAACCTCAAAACAGCTAATTAGCATAAATATGTAAAGTTCATATTTTTACGCAACTTGGTATCGGTTACTTAGTGCAAATGTACTAAAAGATCGATTCTACACCTAAATATAAGATTGTGATTTTTCCAAATGCACTGTTGTTGTGGCTATATGACAACTCCAATAAACCCAAAACAGCTAATTAGCATAAATATGTATAGTTCATATTTTTACGCAACTTGGTATCAATTGTTTAGTGCATATAGACTAAAAAATCGATTCTACACCTTAATATAAGATTGGGAAATTTTTCCAAATACACTGTCGTTACGGCTATATGACAAATCCAATAACCTCAAAACAGCTAATTAGCATAAATATGTATAGTTCATATTTTTACGCAACTTGGTATCAATTGTTTAGTGCATATAGACTAAAAAATCGATTCTACACCTTAATATAATATTGTGAAATTTTTCCAAATTCACTGTCGTTATGGTTGTATGACAACTCCAATAACTTCAAAACGGCTAATTAGCATAAATATGTATAGTTCATATTTTTACGCAACTTGGTATCGAGTGCTTAGTGCATATGTACTAAAAAATCGATTCTAAACCTTAATATAAGATTGTGAAATTTTTCCAAATACACTGTCGTTACGGCTATATGACAAATCCAATAACCTCAAAACAGCTAATTAGCATAAATATGTATAGTTCATATTTTTACGCAACTTGGTATCGAGTGCTTAATGTATATGTACTAAAAAATGGATTCTACACCTTAATATAAGATTGTGAAATTTTTCCAAATACACTGTCGTTACGGCTATATGACATCTCTAATAACCTCAAAACGGTTAATTAGCATAAATATGTATAGTTCATATTTTTACGCAACTTGGTATCGGCTACTTAGTGCATATGTACTACAAAATCGATTCTACACCTTAATATAAGATTGTGAAATTTTTCCAAATACACTGTCGTTTTGGCTATATGACAACTCCAATAACCTCAAAACGGTTAATTAGCATAAATATGTATAGTTCATATTTTTACGCAGCTTGGTATAGATTGCTTAGTGCATATGTACTTAAAAAATGGATTCTACACCTTAATATAAGATTGTGAAATTTTTCCAAATACACTGTCGTTATGGCTGTATGGCAACTCCAATAATCTCAAAACGGTTAATTAGCATAAATATGTATAGTTCATATTTTTACGCAACTTGGTATGGGCTACTTAGTGCATATGTACTAAAAAATCTAATCTACACTTTAATGTAAGATTGTGAAATTTTTCCAAATACACTGTCGTTATGGCTATATGACAACTCCAATAACCTCAAAACAGCTAATTAGCATAAATATGTATAGTTCATATTTTTACGCAACTTGGTATCGATTGTTTAGTGCATATAGACTAAAAAATCGATTCTACACCTTAATATAAGATTGTGAAATTTTTCCAAATACACTGTCGTTACGGCTATATGACATCTCCAATAACCTAAAAACAGCTAATTAGCATAAATATGTATAGTTCATATTTTTACACAACTTGGTATAGATTTCTTAGTGCATATGTACTAAAAAATCGATTCCACACCTTAATATAAGATTGTGAAATTTTTGGAAATACACTGTCGTTATGGATATATGACAACTCCAATAACCTCAAAACAGCTAATTAGCATAAATATGTATAGTTCATATTTTTACGCAACTTGGTATCGATTGTTTAGTGCATATAGACTAAAAAATCGATTCTACACCTTAATATAAGATTGGGAAATTTTTCCAAATACACTGTCGTTACGGCTATATGACATCTCCAATAACCTAAAAACAGCTAATTAGCATAAATATGTATAGTTCATATTTTTACACAACTTGGTATAGATTTCTTAGTGCATATGTACTAAAAAATCGATTCCACACCTTAATATAAGAATGTGAAATTTTTCCAAATACACTGTCGTTATGGCTATATGACATCTCCAATAACAGTTCATATTTTTACGCAACTTGGTATCGGCTACTTAGTGCATATGTACTACAAAATCGATTCTACACCTTAATATAAGATTGTGAATTTTTTCCAAATACACTGTCGTTACGGCTATATGACATCTCCAATAACCTAAAAACAGCTAATTAGCATAAATATGTATAGTTCATATTTTTACGCAACTTGGTATCGATTGTTTAGTGCATATAGACTAAAAAATCGATTCTACACCTTAATATAAGATTGGGAAATTTTTCCAAATACACTGTCGTTACGGCTATATGACATCTCCAATAACCTAAAAACAGCTAATTAGCATAAATATGTATAGTTCATATTTTTACGCAACTTGGTATAGATTGCTTAGTGCATATGTACTAAAAAATCGATTCTACACCTTAATATAAGATTGTGAAATTTTTCCAAATGCACTGTCGTTATAGCTATATGATAACTCCAATAACCTTAAAACGGCTAATAAGCATAAATATGTATAGTTCATATTTTTACGCAACTTGGTATAGATTGCTTAGTGCATCTGTACTAAAAGATCGATTCTACACCTTAATATAAAATAGTGAAATTTTTCCAAATACACTGTCGTTACGGCTATATGACAACTCCAATAACCTCAAAACGGCTAATTAGCATAAATATGTATAGTTCATATTTTTACGTAACTTGGTATCGGTTAGTTAGTACATATGTACTAAAAAATCGATTCTACACCTTAATATAAGATAGTGAAATTTTTCCAAATACACTGTCGTTACGGCTATATGACATCTCCAATAACCTCAATACAGGTAATTAGTACAAATATGTAAAGTTTATATTTTTACGCAACTTGGTATCGGTTACTTAGTGCATATGTACTAAAAAACCGATTCTACACCTAAATATAAGATTGTGAAATTTTTCCAAATACACTGTCGTTATGGCTATATGACAACTCCAATAACCTCAAAACGGTTAATTAGCATAAATATGTATAGTTCATAGTTTTACGCAACTTGGTATCGGTTACTTAGTGCATATGTACTAAAAGATCGATTCTACACCTTAATATAAGATTGTGAAATTTTTCCAAATACACTGTCGTTATGGCTATATGACAACTCCAACAACCTCAAAACGGTTAATTAGCATAAATATGTGTAGTTCATATTTTTACGCAACTTGGTATAGATTGCTTAGTGCATCTGTACTAAAAAATCGATTCTACGCCTTAACATAAGATTGTGGAATTTTTCCAAATACACTGTCGTTATGGCTATATGACAACTCCAATAACCTCAAAACAGCTAATTAGCATAAATATGTATAGTTCATATTTTTACGCAACTTGGTATCGATTGCTTAGTGCATGTGTACTAAAATATCGATTCTCCGCCTTAATATAAGATTGTGAAATTTTTCCAAATACACTGTCGTTACGGCTATATGACAACTCCAATAACCTCAAAACGGCTAATAAGCATATATGTGGGGTTCGCTACCCTCTTTAGTTCACTATGTTCGAAATAAATACGCTCTTTTAGTTTGAAAATTCATTAATTTAATTAAAACACTTCTTATTAATCGTTAGCGGGTTTTTTACATCTTAATTTAAACACTTCTTACTAGTACTTTCTTTAATTATCAAATATTACTTCTTAACTTCTTAATTGAAACACTTCTTATTAACCCTCTCATGCCCGATGTTGCATATATGCAACATTTACATATATGCTTCTAAGTCCCGTTATATCAGTTCTATTGTAAGCTATGCAAGGGTTCATTCAGTAGGCGTTTTTCGTGGAGTGAAACTGTCAAGATCGCGAATTGTCAAGATCGCGAAAAAAGGGGTTTACGCGAAAAGTGCTTAAAAAGATTAAAATAGCTGTTTTATTGTAAAACCAAGGGAAAAACATAAACAAAATATAGTTACTGAAAATAAAAATAAATCATTGGAAAAGTATTAAGTTTAATTAAAATAATTTTGTAAAAGTGCTGTTGTCTATAGGCAACATCCTGTAATTAACGAACCAGGACATTCAGGACTTTGAAATTTTAATCAATTCATACTTAAGTTAAGACTAACACATATCTGTCCTAAAAAATGTTTTAGCTTCGCCCACTTTAATTCGGGCATGAAAGGGTTAACACTCTTCAATAATACAACGTTATTTCTTTGCCGCGCACGTCCGTTTGTTCGGTTTAGTGACCGGTGACTTCTAACTTCCGCGCACGTCCGTTCGGTTTGGTGACTCGTATCTGACTCAAACTCTTTTTGCTCATCGCAGTCGGAGCAACCCACGCTATATCGTTTCTGTGTTGTCCCTTTTCTTATTTTCCCTTTCTGCCCAGGGATGCCATCCCACATTCGGCCCTCCTGACTCTACATTCGCCCTCGAATGAAGGTTGCCATCTTTTCATATTTTCAGCTACAGTCGTCGTGTGCCCGGGGCCCTCGTGATCCCCTATCTTTTCTACTTCATATCTGTCGTGTCCTAAAGTCTGTTTTATCTTATACGGACCGAAAAACTTGGGTCTCAATTTTAAAGCAGTACCATATTGGGTACGCTTAATCGCAACTAGCTCGTTAATTTTATACTGTACACTTTCTTTCCTGTTTTTGTTAAAATGTCTCTTATTTTCTTCCTGAATTTTTGCAATATTTCCCTGCGCTTCCTTTCGTTGTGACTCTCTTTCTTTATCTAAATCTTCAATAGTTATCTCGTCTAGCATCTCGGCCAGTGCTGTTATAGCATTTACGCGCATTTCAACATCTGTGAGAAGGTGAAAAGGTGAAAATCTTGTACTTCTCGGCGGTGTATTGTTAATGGTTTGCTGAACTCGATCTAAATGCTTATACCATGACTTCGGATTTTCAATACACATCTTCGCTAGCATCGGAATTACGATCTTATGCATGCGTTCTACCTGGCCATTTCCCCTCGGAACACCGGTGGCGATTAGTAAATGTTGTATTCCCTCGCTTACACAGTAATCCTTAAACATATTTGACGTAAACGCCGTTCCCCTATCTGATATAATACGTTTAGGGTTACCGAACAGGGCTGACTGTTTTTTAAGGTTTGCCACTACGCTATCGGTACCTGTATTTCGCGTCGGGTACAGCCACACAAACTTTGAAAATGCATCGACTACTACGAGAATATAATTATAGGACTTACTTGTGGTTTCCATAGGGCCGACGTGATCTATGTGGTAGGTCCCAAGAGGTCTATCTTCCTTATGAATTGGTGACAAAAAGCCTTCCTTCCTACCGGTCTTACTTTCGGATATTATGCATTCGATGCAACTCTTCACAACCTTTTCGGCTTTTGCCGCCAGACTTGGGATATAAAATGTTTTTACAACTGTATCTATTGTTCTCTTGACTGAGTAATGCCCTTGTTTATGAGCAATTCTAATAACTTCGTTTTCCATCAAAGTTGGTACTACTATAAGTTCCTTGATGGGATCTTTATAGAGCACACCCTGCTTCACGTAAAAATCTTCATACTCCTCATGTTCTAATACCTTAATAACTGCTCGGACCCAGTCGTCCACTTGCTGTGCTTGCTGAAGTCGATGGTGCAACGTATCTTCAAGCAACAGACAAGACACCCTGCTCAGCGCATCTACATGACGCATTTTGCTGCCTGATCTATGTTCTATTTCGTAATTGTAATCCTGTAATAAAAGTGCCCACCGCGCGACACGTAAAGGAATATCTTTTTTCTGCATGGTCATAGTGAACGCATTGCAGTCTGTAACAATCTTGAACTTAATACCCAAGAGATACACCCGCCACTTTTTCAAGGCTTCCACTATCGCCAATACTTCCAACTCATAGGCGTGGTATTTCTCTTCAGCCGGTTTGGTTTTCCTGCTCATATATTGTATAGGGTGATACGACTGATCGTCTACGTCTTTTTGGAGCAAAACCCCGCCATACCCATGCATGGAGGCATCGGTATGTACCTCTGTTGTCGCCTTCGGGTTATAAAGCCGGAGAACCGGTGCACTTATAAGGGCGATTTTCAACTGCTGAAAAGCTGCGACTTGTTCGTCGTTTATGGTAAACTTCGTACCCTGCCGTAGTGTATCTGATAGAGGTTTAGCTAATCTTGCATATCCCTCAATGAAACGCCTAAAATATGACGTTAACCCTAAATAACGCTGCACAGATTTACGATCATGTGGCAGAGGAAAATTTTTTACGGCCCGAACTTTAGCCTCTGATGGCCTAATCGTACCCTTCTCTATTACGTATCCCAAAAATTCCACGGTCTCCATCAAAAACTGACACTTTTTCCATTTTATATGTAAATTAAATTCTGCTGCTCGCCCTAGAACACGTCGTAACTTATGGATTCCTTCCTTTTCATCCTTAGAGGGAATGATCAGGTCGTCCATGTAAGCCACGCATGTACCATCTTGTATGTACTCTCTGAAAATTGCAAAAATAAATCTCGAGAAAACCGCTGGAGAGTTTGATATCCCAAATGGAACAAAACAAAACTCGTACTGACCACTATGAGTAACAAAAGATGTATACTTTCTCGAATTCCTCTCAACTGGTACATGGAAGAAGCCGTTTTCCAAATCTAATGTAGTGAACACCCTAGCACTTTGCAATCGCCCGAGTACGTCATCAATGATAGGCATTGGAAAGTTATCCCTCATTATCTTCAAGTTAAGGCGTCGATAGTCGCAACAAAGCCTCTTGCTTCCATCCTTTTTCTGAACTAATACTACGGGTGACGCATAATTGGAGGAACTAGGTTGTATAATCCCCTCATCTAACCACTTTCCTATTTGCTGTTATACGATACACTTATCTACATAAGGCATCCTACGTGGACCCTGATAAGTTGGTATGTCATCCGTTAACGTAATCTTCATTTCAATTGGTGATTTATACTGTGGCTTTGGGCAATATTCTCCAATCAAACTCGCTATTTCATCCGCATGATCCTTTCCTAAATGGTGTAAATCTAACTCTTCCGTGTTGCTTTGTTCTGCAGCTACCAATCCAACCTCGCTGAGTTCATGCATCCATCCGCGTATTAAATCTTCTTCCTCAGTCCTCTCTTTCTCTTCCTCTTTATCTATCCTATCACTCCTAGCATCGGATCTATCACCCTTTTTCTGTAAAAACCTTACTCCATTTTCTGACACTTCCAGATCGACAAACTTTAAGATATTATTGCCTATGATTGCCGAGTAGCAAATATCTCGTTCACCTACTACATGAAAAACTACCGGTATGTCTATCCCGTCGACATGAAGCTGGCATGAAAATGAGCCTATTGTTGTAAGTTCACTTTTGCCTATTCCCATCAATCGCCTTTTGTCACTATCCAATTCGACACCTCCTAAGCTTATTAAAACATCATAACGGAGTAAACAGAGATCACATGTATGTTGTTCAGTACTACTTCCTTGAAAATTACGCATTTATTTGACACTCCTAACTGTTCATTAGATAACGTATTTGCTCTTTCGACTTTCGCGCCTAACGACTTTCCACACTTTGTTGCGATGTGTCCACTCTGACCGCACTTAAAACACTTGATTGTTTTTTGAGGACAGTTACTCGCTAAATGCCCTACAGTGCCACACCTAAAACAGCGTCTCTTTTCAGTTGTCTTCCTCTCCTCGATGGCTTCGTTTTTTACCTCTTCACCGCGTCGATTGGGGTCTGCCTGCTGTCGACTTGACCGAATCTTTTCGTAAACTATTATTTCATCCTTAAGCTGTTCGATGTTTCTAGCTTGATACAAATTACTTTTCCCTACCCTGGTATCCGGTATACCCTCAATAAAATATTCTATTAGACTGGGTTCATCGAGGTCAATTGGGGAACCGAGTTCCATTAACTTATACAAATATTCGCGGTAACCCTCATTACTTTGTTTGCACCGATTACGTAACTGCCTATGAACCTCCGCTGATGAAACCCTTTCTCCGAATTCTTTAAACAGTAGATCCTTTAAGGAAGACCAACTGCTGATACCCCTCTGACTTCTTACAAAAACTTTTGCCGCTCCTTTTAAAAGTTGTTTGGCATATAAAAACTTCTGAATATCTGACCATTTAACCGCGAGTGCATTTTCCTCAAATTCGGTAACCCAATCTTTTACTGTCGGCTGACCTACTCCACTGAAATGACTCAACGATTCCTCAATGTCACGTAACGTGAAAGACGTATGATTCACTAGTGTCTGTCTTGCTCCACTGTCCACTACAGAGGATGCATCCTTAAAATCTGAAACGTCATCTACTCCCAATCCAAAATGTTCGCACAATCTGTCCTGTAAAGTGGCCTTGTGCCCTCTTGTAGGAAGCCCCAGCTCCACAAGCTTCTCCTTTAGTTCGTTCATTGTCCAACTAAAAATTTGTTCACGGTCCATGTTAGTCCGTTACGCGCGCAGCAATTACAAATTCAAAATATTTTATAAATGTATAAATACAAAATATATACTTATGTGACTACTTTACAAAAAACTTTAAATTTAATTATTTAATGAAAATTATTTTACAGTATTTCATAAAGTTAGAACTAACTACTCTTAGTAACTTATCTGTACAATGAACTCCAACGCTTAACGCCACCTCTGCTTTGTCTAAGTCCAACGATGTCCCTCGTAGTTACCACGTTGTCTGGATTTATTTGGCCGCCACTGTACGCACTTGTTGCCTTCACATATGCAGCCACCCCTGTTGTATACTCTGCTTCGCGCAGATTTTGCAGCCACCACTGCTTAACACTTCTGAGTCGCACTCAGATTACTCAAACTGAAGTTCTCTGTCACCACTGCTTTGCGCTGTTCGGATCGCAAGCAGACTTTGCAGCCACCACTGCTTAACACTTCTGAGTCGCACTCAGATTACTCAAACTGAAGTTCTGTTACCACTGCTTTGCGCTGTTCGGATCGCAAGCAGACTTTGCAGCCACCACTGCTTAACACTTCTGAGTCGCACTCAGATTACTCAAACTGAAGTTCTCTGTTACCACTGCTTTTCGCTGTTCGGATCGCAAGCAGACTTTGCAGCCACCACTGCTTAACACTTCTGAGTCGCACTCAGATTACTCAAACTGAAGTTCTCTGTCACCACTGCATTGCGCTGTTCGGATCGCAAGCAGACTTTGCAGCCACCACTGCTTAACACTTCTGAGTCGCACTCAGATTACTCAAACTGAAGTTCTCTGTTACCACTGCTTTGCGCTGTTCGGATCGCAAGCAGACTTTGCAGCCAGCACTGCTTAACACTTCTGAGTCGCACTCAGATTTTATGAAACGAATTTGTAGTCACCACTGCTTTGCGTTTGTCTGAGTCGCACTCAGATTTTATAAAAACGAATTTTCTGTCACCACTTGCTTTGCGTTTGTCTGAGTGTCGCACTCAGATTTTATAAAACGAATTTTCTGTCACCACTTGCTTTGCGTTTGTGTTACTTTATATCGGTACTTTAATAACGGTCCTAACGGTCCACTGCGCGTCTGTACAGTTTTCCAGAAATTTCGGAACTTCTGAGGACTGTACTTTCCACCACGTGCCTGCACAACCGTTAGTCTTTGACGTACTTTTTAACACAATTTTTAACGCAATTACAGTTTTCCTTCAAAAGGAAAAACCCGCACATCCCACTTCTGACACCAATTTGTGGGG
>NC_064308.1:460062-478033 GCF_023373825.1 Bactrocera dorsalis | reverse complement strand
GCAAACAATCATGCGATTGTGACCAAGTTTTCCGCACTCAGTTTACTTACTTGGACATTAAAACCAACCCACACGGAATGCGTACAGTGCGTACAGAAGAGACTATTGCGTCCCTGTGTCTGAGAGTGTGGCTGGAAGACCGTCGAAAATGTCGATCGTCGCCGTTCGCAGCAATTGGGTTAGTGTTATTCGACCACATGGAAGATTTTACGTCAAGATCTTGGTGTAAAACCGTATAAAATACAGCTCGTGCAACGAAACTGAAGCTCGAAAACGATCTGCCCCCAACGTCGGAATTTAAGTGAATGGGCCCTAGAAAAAACGTTGGCAGAAAATCCGCTTTTTTATCGACAAATTTTGTTCAGCGATGAGGCTTCAATTTCTGGTTGAATGGCTACGTAAATAAGCAAAATTGCCGCATTTGGGGTGAAGAGCAACCAGAAGCCGTTCAAGAACTGCCCATGCATCCCGAAAACTGCACTGTTTGGTGTGGTTTGTACGCTGGTGGAATCATTGGACCGTATTTTTTGCAAAAGATGCTGTTGGATGCGCAACGTTACGGTGAAGGGCGATCGCTATCGTTCACGATGCTAAACAACACCTTTTGTTGCCAAAAATGGAAGAACGAAACTTGGTTGACATGTAGGTTATCAACAAAGATTGGCGCTACATGCCACACAGCTCGCGATTCTATGGCCATTTTGAGGGAAAACTTCGGACAACAATTCATCTCAAGAAATGGACCCGTAAGTTGGCCACCAAGATCTTGCGATTTAACGCCTTTAGACTATTTTTTGTGGGGATACGTCAAGTCTAAAAGTCTACAGAAATAAGCCCAGCAACTACTTCCAGCTTTGAAAGAAAACATTTCCGAAGCAAATTCGGGATATTCCAGGCGAAATGCTCGAAAAAAGTTGCCCAAAATTGCGACTTTCCGAATCGGACCACCTAAGACGCAGCCCGAGGTCAACATTTAAATGAAATTATCTCAAAAAAGTAAATGTCATGAAACCAATCTAACGTTTCAAATAAAGAACCGATGAGATTTTGCAACTTTTTATGCGTTTTTTTTTTAAAAAAAAAAAAGTTTATCAAGCTCTTAAAAAATCACACCTTACAAGAGAATCGACTTTATACTTTAAATATTAGGTTTGTGGAATTCTTGCAAATTAACTGCAGTCTAGGATTTGCTCCACTTTAGTGAGATGAAGAAGGTTAATTTTACTCACATGTGTGAATTTAATGATTTTTAGAAGCACTTATACTATATCGACTGATAAATGTGATATATACAAAGAAAAAAACGTCGTTGTACTTAAACATAAGGGTTGTGGAATTCTTGCAAATTCACTGCCGTTGTATGGATTTATGTCCATCTTCAGTGAGACTAAAGAAGGTTTATTAACTTAAATATGTGAATTTAATGATTTTAAAGCAACTCATATATCGATTGTATAAATGTAGTAATACAAGAAAATCGACTTTATACATTTAATATTAGGTTGTGGAATTCTTGCCAAATTAACTGCCGTTATGGCTGATGTTACCACTTCAGTGAGATGAAGAAGGTTAATTAACTTAAAATATGTGAATTTAAATGATTTGCAGCAAACTCACTTATCGATTGATAGATGTGTATTATACAAGAAAAATTCGACTCTATACTTATATATTAGGGTAATTGTGGAGATTACTTGCAAAATAACTTGCCGTTATGGCTGTTATGTCCACTTCAGTGAGATGGAAGGAAGGTTAATTAAACTTAACCATATGTGAATTATTTACATGATTTTGAAGCAACTCGTTATCGATTGCTTAAATGTAGATATACAAAACAATAATCGACTTTATACTTAAAACCTGAAGGTTGTGAAATTCTTGCAAAATTCACTGCCGTTATCGGCTTATGTCCACTTCAGTGAGATATAAAAGAAGGTTTTATTTCAAATTAAATATGTGGAATTTAATGATGTGTAAAGCCAACTCATTATCGATTGATCTAAATGTGTAGTACTAGTTACAAGAAAATCTCGAACTTACATACTTTCAATATTAGGTGTGTGGAAATTCTTCTTGCAAAATTTAACTACCCGTTATGGCTTTATTGTCCACGCTTCCGTGGAGATGAAGAAGTGGTTCCATATTAACTTACAATTTGGTGAATTTTAAATGATTTGAAGCAACTCCATTAATCGAAGTGATAGGACTGTGTATATACATAGAAAAACTCGACTTATATAATCTTATGAGTATTTAAAGGTTGTGAAATTCTGTGCAATAATTCACACTGCCGCCGTTATGGCTTTATGTCCAAGCTTTCAAGAATGAGCATAAAGAAGGTTTATTAACTTAAATATGTGAATTTAATGATTTAAGGCATCTCATTATCGATTGATAAATGTGTATATACAAGAAAATCGAATTTATACTTAAACATAAGGTTGTGGAATTCTTGCAAATTAACTGCCGTTATGGATTTGTGTCCACTTGAGAGAGATGAAGAAGGTTAGTTAACTTAAATATGTGAATTTAATGATTTGAAGCAACTCTTTATCGACTGATAAATGTAGATATACAAGAAAATCGACTTTGTACTTAAACATAAGGTTGTGGAATTCTTGCAAATTCACTGCCGTTATGGCTTTATGTCCACTTCAGTGAGATAAAGAAGGTTAATTAACTTAAATATGTGAATTTAATGATTTGAAAGCAACTCATTATCGATTGATAAATGTGTATAATACAAGGAAAATCGTAGTTTATACTTAAACATAAGGTTGTGGAAACATTCATTGCCAAATTCACTGCCCGTTATGGCTTTATGTCCACTTCAGTGAGCTAAAGAAGGTTTATTAACTTTAAATATCGTGAATTTATTTAATGATTTGAAAGCATCTCATTATCGATTGAAAGTAATGTGTATATACAAGAAAATCGAATTTATACTTAAACATTAAGGTTATGGAATTGCTTCGCAATAATTACACTCCCGTTATGGCTTTATGTCCACTTCAGTGAGATGAAGAAGAGTTAATTAAATTTAAATATGTGAATTTAATGATTTGGAGAGCAACTCATTATCGATTGAGTCAAATGTGTTTTATACAAGAAAATCGTCGTTTGTCACTTAAACATAAGGTTGTGGAATTCTTGCAAATTCACTGCCGTTATGGCTTTATGTCCACTTCAGCTGAGATTGAGAAGGTTTAATTAACTTACAAATATGTGAATTTAATGATTTGAGCAACTCATCTATCGATTGATAAATGTGTTTTATACAAGAAAATCATCGTCTTGGCAACTTAAATATCACGATTATGGAATTCTTGCAAATCTCACTGCCGTACGTTATGGCTTTATGTCCACTTCAGTGAGATGAAGAAGGGTTTAAATTAACTTAAATATGTGAATTTAATGATTTGAAGCCAACTCCAAGTTATCGATTAAATAAATGTGTAACTTATACAATATAAAAATCGACTTTATACTTTAAAACACATAATGTTGTGAAATTCTTGCAAATTCACTGCCTCTATGGATTTATGTCCACTTCAGTGAGATGAAGAAGGTTAATTAACTTAAATATGTGAATTTAATGGTTTGAAGCAACTCATTATCGATTGATAAATGTGTTTATACAAGAAAACCGTCGTTGTACTTAAACATAAGGTTGTGGAATTATTGCAAATTCACTGCCGTTATGGATTTATGTCCACTTCAGTGAGATGAAGAAGGTTAATTAACTTAAATATGTGAATTTAATGGTTTGAAGCAACTTATTATCGACTGATAAATGTGTTTATACAAGAAAATCATCGTTGCACTTAAACATAAGATTATGGAATTGTTGCAAATTCACTGCCGTTATGGCCTTATGTCCACTTCAGTGAGATGAAGAAGGTTAATTAACTTAAATATGTGAATTTAATGATTTGAAGCAACTCATTATCGATTAATAAGTGTGTATATACAAGAAAATCGAATTTATACTTAAACATAAGGTTATGGAATTCTTGCAAATTCACTGCCGTTATGGCTTTATGTCCACTTCCAGTGAGATATGAAGAAGGTTAAATTAACTTAAATATGTGAATTGTAATGATTTGAAGCAACTCATTATCGACTGATAAAAGTGTTTATACAAGAAAACGGTCGTTGTACTTAAACATAAGGTTGTGGAATTATTGCAAATTCAATGCCGTTATGGATTTATGTCCACTTCAGTGAAATGAAGAAGGTTAGTTAACTTAAATATGTGAATTTAATGATTTGAAGCAACTCATTATCGACTGATAAATGTGTATATACAAGAAAATCGACTTTATACTTAAATAAGGTTTGGATAATTCTTGCAAATTCACTGCCGTTATGGCTTTATGTCCACTTCAGTGAGATAAAGAAGGTTTATTAACTTAAATATGTGAATTTAATGATTTAAAGCAACTCATTATCGATTGATAAATGTGTATATACAAGAAAATCGACTTTATACTTTAATATTAGGTTGTGGAATTCTTGCAAATTCACTGCCGTTATGGCTTTATGTCCACTTCAGTGAGATAAAGAAGGTTTATTAACTTAAATATGTGAATTTAATGATTTAAGGCATCTCATTATCGATTGATAAATGTGTATATACAAGAAAATCGAATTTATACTTAAACATAAGGTTATGGAATTCTTGCAAATTCACTCCCGTTATGGCTTTATGTCCACTTCAGTGAGATGAAGAAGGTTAGTTAACTTAAATATGTGAATTTAATGATTTGAAGCAACTCATTATCGACTGATAAAAGTGTTTATACAAGAAAACCGTCGTTGTACTTAAACATAAGGTTGTGGAATTATTGCAAATTCACTGCCGTTATGGATTTATGTCCACTTCAGTGAAATGAAGAAGGTTAGTTAACTTAAATATGTGAATTTAATGATTTGAAGCAACTCATTATCGACTGATAAAAGTGTTTATACAAGAAAACCGTCGTTGTACTTAAACCTAAGGTTGTGAAATTCTTGCAAATTAACTGCCGTTATGGATTTATGTCCACTTCAGTGAAATGAAGAAGGTTAATTAACTTAAATATGTGAATTTAATGATTTGAAGCAACTCTTTATCGATTGATAAATGTAGATATACAAAAAAATCGACTTTATACTTAAACCTAAGGTTGTGAAATTCTTGCAAATTCACTGCCGTTATGGCTTTATGTCCACTTCAGTGAGATAAAGAAGGTTTATTAACTTAAATATGTGAATTTAATGATTTAAAGCAACTCATTATCGATTGATAAATGTGTATATACAAGAAAATCGACTTTATACTTTAAACAAGTGTTTAAAGTGTACGGACGTGTTTTTGAATTCGCTCCGTGATTCTGATTTTTTGCAAAAAGTAAACAAACAATAATACTAAATAAAAATAAACAAACAAATAAAAAACAGTGCATACAAACTTTTAATAATAAACAGTGCACCAAACAAATATATAAAAACAAAAGACAAAACAAAAAATAACAAACAATAATGAGTGCTTCGCAGCCTCACATGCAAAACCGTAGGCATTCCTTAAATGCCTACTTTAGCTTTGTCGAGCCAACAAAAACAACGCCTGGCAAAAACAAACGTAACGGCGATGATGAGTCATCGCAGCGATCAGATGAAAGAGAGACTAAGCAAGCGCAGTCAGCAGAAGCAGCAGTAAACAGCAATCGGGCAACAACAAATCAACTGACAGCAGCCACTATGCAGGTACCAGCAAGCACCCGGACAGCGAAGGAAAAGAAAATGCAAGGTGAGAATGTACCAAGCAAAAAAGGGCCATCAGTTCAGACTGGTATTGATCGCTATATTAATGTAAAAAGGAAATTGAGTCCTATTAAAACAGCGGTCAATACCAAAAAATTTCAAGCAGGCACACCAAACAGTAAAAAGCCAGAAATTCTTAATGGCAACAGATTTGCCTTATTAAGCAAAGAGCCTAACGAAGCAAAGGGTACCACCACGGTCGTGAATGCCAAACCCCCTCCAATCTATTTGCGTGAGCGTAGCTCAAATGCGCTTGTTTCCAAATTGAGCAATATAATAGGCACAAACAATTTTCACATTGTGCCTTTGAAAAAAGGTAACATAGATGAAACTAAAATTCAAACATACACTGAAAAAAGTTTCATGGATATTGTAAAATTCCTATCAGATAATAACAAGAATTACTACTCTTACCAACTGAAGAGCTCAAAAGGCCTAGTTGTTGTAATAAAAGGTATAGAGTCTTCGGTAGACTCTAACGACGTTAAAGAAGCACTAGAAGAAGGTGGTTTTAGCATTAAATCAGTAGTAAATATTTTTAACAGGAACAAAGTCCCACAACCTATGTTCAAAATAGAATTGATGCCAGATTCTAACAAATTAAAGAAAAATGAAATACACCCGATTTACAATTTAAAATATCTTCTCCATCGCAGAATCACCGTTGAGGAACCACACAAGAGAAATGGTCCAGTACAATGTACAAACTGCCAAGAGTATGGACACACGAAAGCATATTGCACTCTACGAAGTGTCTGTGTAGTATGTGGTGATCTACATCCCACTTCAAAATGTACTCTTAAAAAAGAGGATTTAAATAAAAGATGCAGCAATTGTGGAGGAAATCATACTGCTAACTACAGGGGTTGCCCTGTTTACAAAGATTTAAAATCGAAATTGTCACAGGGTATCCAAGCACGTCGTAATCAAATGATGAATATTCCATCTAATGAAAATATTAAAATCCCCGTCCATATCTCGAAACCAGAAAATCTTAAAGACAATGCTACACAAGGGAGTTATGCAAACGTTGTGAAAGGCAATACTACACAAATGCAATTGCCCCAAAACCAACCAAATGGAAGCGTTGAAACTATGATTTTAAACCTTACCCAATGTATGACACAATTTATGGCTTCAATGCAAAATATGATTCAAGAGATAATCAAATCTCAAAACCAAATGTTGCAAACTTTTTTAAGTAAAAAATGAGTGTATTGAACATTTGTTTATGGAATGCTAACGGTGTTAACCAACATAAATTGGAACTTATTAGATTTCTGGATGAAAATAGTATCGATGTAATGCTATTGTCCGAAACTCATCTTACGAACAAAACAATTTCTTTATACCGGGATTTAGACTCTATGTTACAAACCACCCAGATGGAAAGGCACATGGAGGAACAGCAGTGTTGGTTAGAAAACGGTTAAATCACCACACATCAGAATCTTATGCCACAGCGCAATTACAAGCTACAACAATAACTATAAAAAATCGCTGCGGGGACTTAAATCTGACGGCCATATACTGCCCACCTCGATTTAAAATTACAGACATACAATTCAAAGACTTTTTTGAATCACTAGGCCATAGATTTATAGCAGGTGGAGATTACAATGCAAAGCACACGTATTGGGGCTCACGGCTAATTAATCCGAAAGGACGACAGTTGTACTACACTATTATGAATAAGCATAATAAGCTGGATATAATATCTCCTGGTAAGCCGACATACTGGCCCAGTGATAGAAGAAAAATACCAGACTTAATAGATTTTGCTGTAGTCAAAAATATAGATAGATCTCTTATGACAGCTGATACATGTACAGACTTGTCATCTGATCATTCTCCTGTACTAATAAAGTTATACGAACAGCCCATGATATTTGAGCCGAAAGTTTCTCTAACATCACATAAAACTAACTGGTTGAAATATAGAAAGTATATCAGCACCCACATCAATATTGATTGCAAAATAAATACAGGAAGAGAGATTGATGAAAATATAAGAGAAATTAATGACATAATAACTAATGCAGCTGTATTGGCAACACCAAAAAGAAACAACAAACCTGTTGGTTTTAGAAAGATCACCAATAATGAAATAGAGAAACTTGTAAATGAGAAAAGGCGAGCTAGGCGGGAATGGCAGTTAAATCGATCCCCTTCAACTCTGCTTCAACTGAAATCTGCTGTACGAAAGTTAAAAAAAGCGCTTAAACGCGAAGAGGAACACAGCACTGAAAATTATATAAAGAATCTGTGTCCAAATTCTCGCAAGCAAAACTCTCTTTGGAAAGCACAAAAGTCTTTCAAGCCACCAGTAGATTCCAACATGCCTCTAAGACAGTTGAATGGTAATTGGGCACGTAGTGATGAGGATAAGGCAAATTGCTTTGCAAATCACCTAGAAAAGGTATTTCAACCCAATTGCCCAAAGAACAACTTTGAGTTGCCAACCTTGCCCAATACCGCAAACAAGTCGCATGTGTCTATTAGGACTTCTACTTCTGAAGTTACTAGAATAATAAAAAAAACTTAACCCAAAAAAGTCACCAGGACATGATAATATTACCCCAAAAATGCGAATTGAGTTACCAAGTATTGCCGTAAGGGTGCTCTCTTTGCTCTTCAATGCAATTCTTAATCTCGGATACTATCCAAATTCATGGAAAAAGTCGCAGATCATCTTGATAGACAAACCTGGGAAAGACTTAACACAGCCGTCTTCATACAGACCAATCAGTCTTCTACCCTGTCTTTCAAAGATATTTGAAAAATTGTTACTATCAAAGATGACTCCTTTCCTCCACGAAAATAATATAATACCAACGCACCAATTTGGGTTTCGTGAAAAACATAGCACGATTGAGCAAGTAAATAGAATTACTAACGAAATAAGAAAAGCATTTGAGCACAGAGAGTACTGTTCGGCTATATTTCTAGACGTGGCTCAGGCGTTTGATAAGGTATGGCATGAGGGCCTTTTATACAAGATTAAAAATATTCTACCTCCAGAATTATATAAAACATTGGAATCTTATTTAAAAAATAGAAAATTTATCGTAAAAGTGGGAGATTTCATATCTGATGAAAGACACATAAGGGCTGGTGTACCCCAGGGCAGTGTTCTAGGCCCAACACTATACATCATTTATACAGCAGATCTTCCAACAGCTAACAATGTATTAACTTCTACTTTTGCGGACGACACAGCTATAGTGAGCCGTAACAAATGCCACATAATAGCATCAAGAATATTAGACGAGCACTTAAGGTTTGTCGAAGAATGGCTAGCCAACTGGCGTATAAAGGTAAATGAACAAAAGTGTAAGCATGTTACATTTTCGCTTAGACCAAAAATGTGTCCGGCAGTAAAAATGAACAATATTTTAGTACCCCAAGCGAATGAAGTAACTTATCTTGGTATTCACCTAGATAGAAGACTTACGTGGAGAAAACATATATCTAGTAAAATAACTTGCATGAAGATAAGAGCTGCAAATTTAAATTGGCTATTAAATAAAAACTCCAAACTTAGCCTAGACAACAAAGTGCTTTTATATAATGCGGTCATAAAGCCGATTTGGATGTATGGCATTCAACTGTGGGGTACGACCTGTGCAACTAATATAGACATAATACAAAGGTTCCAATCAAAAATGCTTAGATCAATCACGTGTTCACCATGGTACATGCGTAATGAAAATATCCATAAAGACCTTGGTATTTCTATGGTAAGGAAAGAAGTAGAAGACAGCAGAAATAAATATATATCTAAACTCCGTGATCACCCAAACCCTTTGGCTAATGCTTTGGTACATTCCTACGATCAAACACGCCTTAAAAGAAGAGATATGCCCGCGTACTGAGGAGCAATGTATCACCAAAACAGCTCAATCACTTGCTTGAGCCTGTCTAGTTTTTAAATAGGTTTAAGATTTTATTACTTATTGTTAGGCTTTCAAAACAAAAAGCAGATTCAATAAATAAAAAGATATTGAAACAAAAAAAAAAAAATACTTTAATATTAGGTTGTGGAATTCTTGCAAATTAACTGCCGTTATGGATTTGTGTCCACTTCAGTGAGATGAAGAAGGTTAATTAACTTAAATATGTGAATTTAATGATTTAAAGCAACTCATTATCGATTGATAAATGTGTATATACAAGAAAATCGACTTTATACTTAAATATTAGGTTGTGGAATTCTTGCAAATTAACTGCCGTTATGGCTTTATGTCCACTCCAGTGAGATGAAGAAGGTTAATTAACTTAAATATGTGAATTTAATGATTTGAAGAAACTCTTTATCGATTGATAAATGTAGATATACAAGAAAATCGACTTTATACTTAAACATAAGGTTGTGGAATTCTTGCAAATTAACTGCCGTTATGGCTTTATGTCCACTTCAGTGAGATGAAGAAGGTTAATTAACTTAAATATGTGAATTTAATGATTTGAAGCAACTCATTATCGATTGATAAATGTGTATATACAAGAAAATCGACTTTATACTTAAACATAGAGTTGTGAAATTCTTGCAAATTCACTCCCGTTATGGCTTTATGTCCACTTCAGTGAGATGAAGAAGGTTAATTAACTTAAATATGTGAATTTAATGATTTGAAGCAACTCATTATCGATTGATAAATGTGTATATACAAGAAAATCGACTTTATACTTAAACATAAGGTTGTGGAATTCTTGCAAATTCACTGCCGTTATGGCTTTATGTCCACTTCAGTGAGATGAAGAAGGTTAATTAACTTAAATATGTGAATTTAATGATTTGAAGCAACTCATTATCGATTGATAAATGTGTATATACAAGAAAATCGACTTTGTACTTAAACATAAGGTTGTGAAATTATTGCAAATTCACTGCCGTTATGGATTTATGTCCACTTCAGTGAGATGAAGAAGGTTAATTAACTTAAATATGTGAATTTAATGATTTGAAGCAACTCATTATCGATTGATAAATGTGTATATACAAGAAAATCGACTTTATACTTAAACATAAGGTTGTGGAATTCTTGCAAATTCACTGCCGTTATGGCTTTATGTCCACTTCAGTGAGATGAAGAAGGTTAATTAACTTAAATATGTGAATTTAATGATTTGAAGCAACTCATTATCGATTGATAAATGTGTATATACAAGAAAATCGACTTTATACTTAAACATAAGGTTGTGGAATTCTTGCAAATTCACTGCCGTTATGGCTTTATGTCCACTTCAGTGAGATGAAGAAGGTTAATTAACTTAAATATGTGAATTTAATGATTTGAAGCAACTCATTATCGATTGATAAATGTGTATATACAAGAAAATCGACTTTATACTTAAACATAAGGTTGTGGAATTCTTGCAAATTCACTGCCGTTATGGCTTTATGTCCACTTCAGTGAGATGAAGAAGGTTAATTAACTTAAATATGTGAATTTAATGATTTGAAGCAACTCATTATCGATTGATAAATGTGTATATACAAGAAAATCGACTTTATACTTAAACATAAGGTTGTGGAATTCTTGCAAATTCACTGCCGTTATGGCTTTATGTCCACTTCAGTGAGATGAAGAAGGTTAATTAACTTAAATATGTGAATTTAATGATTTGAAGCAACTCATTATCGATTGATAAATGTGTATATACAAGAAAATCGACTTTATACTTAAACATAAGGTTGTGGAATTCTTGCAAATTCACTGCCGTTATGGCTTTATGTCCACTTCAGTGAGATGAAGAAGGTTAATTAACTTAAATATGTGAATTTAATGATTTGAAGCAACTCATTATCGATTGATAAATGTGTATATACAAGAAAATCGACTTTATACTTAAACATAAGGTTGTGGAATTCTTGCAAATTCACTGCCGTTATGGCTTTATGTCCACTTCAGTGAGATGAAGAAGGTTAATTAACTTAAATATGTGAATTTAATGATTTGAAGCAACTCATTATCGATTGATAAATGTGTATATACAAGAAAATCGACTTTATACTTAAACATAAGGTTGTGGAATTCTTGCAAATTCACTGCCGTTATGGCTTTATGTCCACTTCAGTGAGATGAAGAAGGTTAATTAACTTAAATATGTGAATTTAATGATTTGAAGCAACTCATTATCGATTGATAAATGTGTATATACAAGAAAATCGACTTTATACTTAAACATAAGGTTGTGGAATTCTTGCAAATTAACTGCCGTTATGGATTTATGTCCACTTCAGTGAGATGAAGAAGGTTAATTAACTTAAATATGTGAATTTAATGATTTGAAGCAACTCATTATCGATTGATAAATGTGTTTATACAAGAAAATCGACTTTATACTTAAACATAAGGTTGTGGAATTCTTGCAAATTCACTGCCGTTATGGATTTATGTCCACTTCAGTGAGATGAAGAAGGTTAATTAACTTAAATATGTGAATTTAATGATTTGAAGCAACTCATTATCGATTGATAAATGTGTTTATACAAGAAAATCGTCGTTGTACTTAAACATAAGGTTGTGGAATTCTTGCAAATTCACTGCCGTTATGGATTTATGTCCACTCGAGTAAGATGAAGAAGGTTAATTTACTTAAATATGTGAATTTAATGATTTGAAGCAACTCATTATCGATTGATAAATGTGTATATACAAGAAAATCGACTTTATACTTAAACATAAGGTTGTGGAATTCTTCCAAATTCACTGCCGTTATGGATTTATGTCCACTTCAGTGAGATGAAGAAGGTTAATTAACTTAAATATGTGAATTTAATGATTTGAAG
Organism: Bactrocera dorsalis; assembly: GCF_023373825.1. Taxonomy (NCBI): domain Eukaryota; kingdom Metazoa; phylum Arthropoda; class Insecta; order Diptera; family Tephritidae; genus Bactrocera; species Bactrocera dorsalis. The sequence continues at coordinate 465,432 of NC_064308.1, read as the reverse complement.
CAACTTATTATCGACTGATAAATGTGTATATACAAGAAAATCGTCGTTGTACTTAAACATAAGGTTGTGGAATTCTTGCAAATTCACTGCCGTTATGGCTTTATGTCCACTTCAGTGAGATGAAGAAGGTTAATTAACTTAAATATGTGAATTTAATGATTTGAAGCAACTCATTATCGATTGATAAATGTGTATATACAAGAAAATCGACTTTATACTTAAACATAAGGTTGTGGAATTCTTGCAAATCCACTTCAGTGAGATGAAGAAGGTTCTTCTTCTTCTTTTACTGTGCGTTAGAACACCCGCCCTCTTTACGCGATTATCTGCCGAGTCAATAACAGCGCGGCCAGTCGTTTCTTCGTCTTCGCTTTACGTGGGCGCCAATTGGAATATTCCAAGCTGGGGAGGCCAGGTCCTTCTCCCACTTGGTCCTTTCCAACGGAGTGGAGCGTTCTTCCTCTTCCTCTGCTTCCCGCGGCGTGGGTACTGCGTCGAATACTTTCAGAGCTGGAGTGTTTTTTCATCCATCCGGAACCCCAAACCCAAAAATGACCTAGCCCAGCGTAGCCGCTGTCTTTTAATTCGCCTGAACTATGTCAATGTCGTCGTGAATATCTCGTACAAGCTCATCGTTTCCATCGAATGCGATATTCCGCCGTGGCCAACGCGCAAAGGACCATAAATCTCCTTCGACAGAACTTTTCCCTCTCGAAAAACTCGCAACGTCGACTCATCGGTTTGTTGTCATCGTCCCAAGCCTCTGCACCATATAGCAGAGACGGGAATTAATGAGCGTCCTATAGAGTGTTGGCTTATGTTCGTTTCGACGATAGAGGACTTTACTTTCTCAATTGCCTACTCAGTCCGAAGTAGCACACTGTTGGCAAGAGTAATCCTGCGTTGGATTTTTCAAGGCTGACAGCTTGGTAGTGTTGTTAACGCTGGTTCCTAAATAGACGAAATTATCCTACAAACTTCAAAGTTATGACTGTCCAACAGTGGGACGTGGGGGCCAAAAAAGTCGCGATCGTGCGACGACTGTTTGTTTGATGACAGGGAGATATTTCGTCTTGCCCATCGTTCACTGCCAGACCCATTTGTCGTTGGCTTTCCTTGTTCAGTCTGGAGGAAAGCAGAACTAACGGCGCGGGGTGTTAAAGACCGATGATCATTACAATATCATCGGGCATTACGCCAGCAGCTTTTACACTCTTATAAAAAGATTGTTACCTGCTCGATTCAGTTCTGCAGCTCGAATAATTTTCTTCGAGCAGCAGAATGGAAGAAGTCGCACGATAGGGATGTCGCCTTGTCCTGAAACCATCGTTTGGTATCCAGGGGGGGGGGGGGCAAAGGCTCGGAGAGGTCCTTCCCGATTCTGAACGGGAGCTTTTGGTGTTGCTCAACGTCAGCTTTACATAGCCGTAATTAGTTTTTTGCGGGAGATACGCCCAAATTCAGGACATCGCGGCATAAAGGCAGCTCCTTTTCGTGCTGTCGAAAGCAGAGCTTTGAAATCGACGAATAGGTGTGGTGGAGTGTCGATTCTCCTTTCACGGGTCTTTTATCCAAGATTTGGCGCCATGGTGAATATCTTGGTCGGTTGTTGATTTACCAGGTCTGAAGCCCACACTGATAAGGTTCCAATCAGTTTTGGTGTTGACGGTGGGCTTTAAATTCTTTTCACACAATACGCTTCGATAGAACCCTTATATGGCAATTGTTGAGGAGGCGTAATCCCACGGTAGTTTGGCGCAGAATTGTGGGGTCTCCTTTTTTATGGATTGGGCAGAGCACACTATAGATTCCCAATCGTTGGGGCATGGCTTTTCGTCCGACCATATTTTACAAAGAAGCTGATGCATGCTCCTTATCAGCTCTTCAGCCGCCGTGTTTGAATAGGCTTCGGCCGGCAATCCGTCCGGCCCCTGCTGCCTTGTTGTTCTTCAGGCGTGCAATTGCTATTCGAACTTCTTCACTGGCCGGGTAATGGAACGTCTGCTGCCATCGTCATCGATTGGGGTATCGGGTTCGCCTTCTCCTGGTGTTATGTGTTCCTGCCATTCAGCAGGGCTGGAGGAAGTGTTCCCCTCCATTTCCTAAAGTATGCTCTGGGCATCGGTAATAGATCACCTTTGGGGGTTTTCTACAAGAGTATGCTCCGGTCTTGAAACCGTCTGTAAAGCCGCCGCATTTTTTCAATAGAATTTTTCGAGCATTACCCCTTGTCGGCCAGCTTATCAAGCTGTTTGTTACTCACGCATTTCGGCCTCTTTCTTCTTCCTGTCTGCAAATGCGTCTCGCTTCCCTCTTCAAACTGCCGGTTATCTATCCCCTCCCGCACGTGTTTGTGGTAGATCGTAACGTTTGCGAGGTAGGCAGCCTGTTTCTCTCTCCGCTGCGACACGGCACGTCCGCGTCGTACACAGCTTTTCTTCTTTTGCACTTTCCGAAAACCAATGGTTTCGATTGCAGCTGTACGTAATGAGTTTGAAATGCCGTCCCCGTCCCACAGTTACCCCCCCCCCCCCTTATACCGAGTTGTTGACGAGTGCCTCTCAGAGAGCAGGAGTGCAAGCCGAGTAGAAAAGCTTGTCGGCTGTCTGTTGTGATTGCAGCTAATCGACGTCGAACCTTCCTTGTGTTTGTTGGCGTGCGTTTTTTGCTGCACAGAGGTCGGGTGCGAATTTTGGCTGCAAACAATATAGTTGTCCGAGTCCGATGTTAGGACCTCGCGCGCACGCACATCTCTAAAACACTGGAGACGTGTCTTCCGTCTATCACAACATGATCGGATCTGGTTGGTGGTTTTTCGATCCGGAGACAGTCCAGGTAACTTGATGAATCTTCTTATGCTGGAATCTAGTACTACAGATGAAGAAGGTTAATTAACTTAAATATGTGAATTTAATTATTTGAAGCAACTCCATTATCGATAATAAGTGTGTATATACAATAAAATCGACTTTATACTTAACATATAAGGTTGTGAAATTCTTGCACATTCACTCCCGTTTTATGGCTTTATGTCCACTTACAGTGCGATGGAAAGGAAGTTAAATTAACTTCAAGATATGTGAGATTTAATGAATTTGAAGCAACTCATTATCGGATTGATAGATGTGTATACTACCAAGAAAATCGACTTTATACTTAAACATAAGGTTGTGGAATTCTTGCAAATCCACTTCAGTGAGATGAAGAAGGTTAATTAACTTAAATATGTGAATTTAATGATTTGAAGCAACTCATTATCGATTCATAAATGTAAATATACAAGAAAATCGACTTGTACTTAAACATAAGGCTGTGGAATTCTTGCAAATTCACTGCCGTTATGAATTTATGTCCACTTCAGGGAGATGAAGAAGGTTAATTAACTTAAATATGTGAATTTAATGATTTGAAGCAACTCATTATCGATTGATAAATGTGTTTATACAAGAAAATCGACGTTATACTTAAACATAGGTTGTGGATTTCTTGCAATTTCACTGCCGTTATGTTTTTATGTCCACTCCAGTGAGATGAAGAAGGTTAATTAACTTAAATATGTGAATTTAATGATTTGAAGCAACTTATTATCGATTGATAAATGTGTTTATACAAGAAAATCGCCGTTGGACTTAAACATAAGGTTGTGGAATTCTTGCAAATTAACTGCCGTTAGGGCTTTATGTCCAATTCAGTACGATGACGAAGGTTAATTAACTAAAATATGTGATTTTAATGATTTTAAGCAATTTATTATAGTTTGATAAATGTGTTTATACAAGAAAATCGTCGTTGTACTTAAACATAAGGTTATGGAATTCTTGCAAATTCACTGCCATTATGGCTTTATGTCCACTTCAGTGAGATGAAGAAGGTTAATTTACTTAAATATGTGAATTTACTGATTTGAAGCATCTCAGTATCGATTGATAAATGTGTTTATACAAGAAAATCGACTTTATAGTTAAATATTAGGTTGAGGAATTCTTGCAAATTCACTGCCGTTATGGCTTTATGTCCACTTCAGTGAGATGAAGAAGGTTAATTAACTTAAATATGTGAATTTAATGATTTGAAGCAACTCATTATCGATTAATAAGTGTGTATATACAATAAAATCGACTTTATACTTAAACATAAGGTTGTGAAATTCTTGCAAATTCACTCCCGTTATGGCTTTATGTCCACTTCAGTGAGATGAAGAAGGTTAATTAACTTAAATATGTGAATTTAATGATTTGAAGCAACTCATTATCGATTGATAAATGTGTATATACAAGAAAATCGACTTTATACTTAAACATAAGGTTGTGGAATTCTTGCAAATTCACTGCCGTTATGGCTTTATGTCCACTTCAGTGAGATGAAGAAGGTTAATTAACTTAAATATGTGAATTTAATGATTTGAAGCAACTCATTATCGATTGATAAATGTGTATATACAAGAAAATCGACTTTATACTTAAACATAAGTTTGTGGAATTCTTGCAAATTCACTGCCGTTATGGCTTTATGTCCACTTCAGTGAGATGAAGAAGGTTAATTAAATAAAATATTTGAATTTAATTATTTTAATCAACTCATTATCTATTTATAAATGTTTATATACAAAAAAATCGACTGTATACTTAAACCTAAGGTTGTGGAATTCTTGCAAATTAACTGCCGTAATGGATTTATGTCCACTTCAGTGAGATAAAGAAGGTTTATTAACTTAAATATGTGAATTTAATGATTTGAAGCAACTCATTATCGATTGATAAATGTGTATATACAAGAAAATCGACTTTATACTTAAACATAAGGTTGTGGAATTCTTGCAAATTCAACTCCCGTTATGGTTTTATGTCCACTTCAGTGATATTAAGAAGGTTAATTAACTTAAATTTGTGAATTTAATTATTTGAAGCAACTAATTATCGTTTGATAGTTGTGTATATACAAGACAATCGACTTTATACTTAAACATAAGGTTGTGGAATTCTTGCAAATTCACTGCCGTTATGGCCTTATGTCCACTTCAGTGAGATGAAGAAGGTTAATTAACTTAAATATGTGAATTTAATGATTTGAAGCAACTCATTATCGATTGATAAATGTGTATATACAAGAAAATCGACTTTATACTTAAACATAAGGTTGTGAAATTCTTGCAAATTCACTCCCGTTATGGCTTTATGTTCACTTCAGTGAGATGAAGAAGGTTAATTAACTTAAATATGTGAATTTAATGATTTGAAGCAACTTATTATCGACTGATAAATGTGTATATACAAGAAAATCGTCGTTGTACTTAAACATAAGGTTGTGGAATTCTTGCAAATTCACTGCCGTTATGGCTTTATGTCCACTTCAGTGAGATGAAGAAGGTAA
>NC_064308.1:438657-459562 GCF_023373825.1 Bactrocera dorsalis | reverse complement strand
GAGCAGCATGGTGCTTCTTGGCAATTTTGAGAATTTGGCACTTCGGGATTTGTTGTTGCAACTAAACCCGCGGCTCTTTTGATAATTGCGCTGTTTGGGGGTAAGCTGGAAAAATTATTAATATGAAGCATCGAATGGTGTCGTTTATGACAATAGACGCAGTTAAATTTGCTTTCGCACTCTTTGAGTGTATGCGCATGTGACAGACAGTTTGTACAAAGTCTTTTAGTTTTCACGAAATTGTTGCGGTCGATAATATTCAATTTTTTAAATCTCTCGCAAGATTTGAGCTTATGCCCTCCTGTACATAGTTCGCATGATCGATATTTATTCTGTTCAGATGAGAACGATTGCGTTTTGAAGAAGCTTCTATTTAGATTGTTGTTGCTATTGGCTTGGGGCTTGTGGAAGCTTCTATTGAAGTCTTGCTGAATACCTTTTGGTTTACTTGTATTTATTTTTTTGTCTACCCTTTCTGCGATTTCGTACTGGGTAGTGAGAAAATCTTTCATTTGTTGCCACGTTGGGCATTTTTTACGTGATGAGAGCGATTGCTCCCACAATAATAAAGACTTTTCTGGCAATGCTGCTGTGCATATATTTACCAGTATAGGGTCCCAGTTGTCTGTGGGAATATTTTGGGTCGATAAAATCGACAAACAATTGGAAACAGTGGATTGAAGTTTGATAAATTCTTCACTGGTTTCCTTTTGAATTTTTGGCAAGTTCATCAGAATTGTTATCTGCTTATCGACCAATATTCGTTCATTCTCGTATCTTGATTTTAAAGCTTCCCAAGCCATATTAAAATTGTCGTCATTTAATGCGAACTGTTTTACTATGACGCCAGCTTGACCTTTCGTTTTGTATCGGAGGTGATACAATTTTTGTGCATTAGATAATTTTGGGTGGTTTATGTAAACGGCTGTGAACATGTCCCGGAAGGACGGCCATTGTTCATAACCCCCATGAAAAATTTCTGTGTCACATGCGGGCACCTTGAGGTGGATGCCTGAACTTGCCTCGTGACTTTGTACTTGTGGCATCTCTACTCGCGGAAGTGGAGTAGGTGCAATTGCTTTAATTAGTTTCAATTGATCTGTAATCATTGCTTTCGTTTCTTCAAATTGGTCTAAGCAATTTTCATATTTGGCGTAAGCCGAGGATTTGAAATTTTCTGGTAGATCTGAATCATCAGATTCTACTATTGCGTCGTAAGAAGCTTGGAGACGTATCCAAAAATTGTCCAGATTTTCTTTTTTGATTTCTATTTCCGATTCAGAATTATCTTGAATCGGCGAAGATGAAAATCGAGTGCAGTATTTAATAAAACTGTCACTCTCAGCAATAAATTTACTGTATGTAATGTCTTTCCCCCTTTTTTGTTTCGTAACACCCTGCTTTGAGCGTGTAGCTTCTGCAGGTGTACATGGACTTTTTTCGTCCGAAACCATTTTTGGAACTTTCAATAGTTGAGAAGATTTAGATTCTTTGGAATCTGTGTCCATTTAGAACAAATTAAATTTTATAAAAAAAATTCTATCAGTGTAAACTGATTGACTTTGAACGGAATTGCTGATTGCAAGTTTTTGAAAATGCGAAAGTTTTTTGAAAATTGGTAAAATTGTAAAATGTTTTGTTTTATTTTATTTTGTTGATCGGATTAAATTAAATAACGCGTTTTGTTTTAATTAATCTCAAAAAAAAAGTATAAAAGTATTACCGAATTTATTTATTTTTATTTTATTTTTAAAATATGCAATATTTATTTTATTTATTTGCTTTTTGTTTGTATGTCTTATAGGGTATACCTATAGACGAAAACGTTTGTATGTACTTGCAACTGAGTGCTCGTATAAGAGATCAGCGCTTTTTGTACATATGTATATACGCAATCCTGCTTGTTTTTGCTTATCAAAGAACAAGGGGTATTGCCGAAAATGTGCCAATTTGGACTTTGAACATGTAATTTAAATTGTTCGTAATATTTAGTTATTATTTTATTTATATATGTAAATATATTGTAATACTTTATACTTTTCCTACCGAGCCGTTTAATAAGTGTATAATATTTTGAGGTACCCTCGTAGGGTATAATCAACGTTCCGTATATAATTACTCATACACATATGAGTACCTGTAAGCAGGAGAATTTTGTTTCTCCTTTGAGCGTGCGCGCATAGACGGAATAGAAAAACAAAGCAAAATAAAAGTAAAATAAAATCGTTTGTGCACTTCGATTAGCAAATGTGCACTCTCTTAATTTCCCGTAAATATTTATGTATGTAAGTATTATGGTGAGCACAAATTCCGGTAGTGCAATTAGATGCTCTCCAACGAATGAGTATAGATGTATATATTTGTATGTATGTTGATGAGCAAATATTCCGGTAGTGCAATTAGATGCTCTCCAACGAATGAGTATAGATGTATATATTTGTATGTATGTAGATGAGCAAATATTCCGGTAGTGCACTTAGATGCTCTCCAACGAATGAGTATAGATGTATATATTTGTATGTATGTAGATGAGCAAATATTCCGGTAGTGCACTTGCTCTCAACGGCTGAGTATATATATATACGTATGATAAAATTTTAACTATGATAAAGCGTATATATATTGAAATAGTGCATATATGTAAATATGTAATATTCGATTAGGTTTTCTTGACCTTTTCTCGCCTTTTTTTTTTTTTTTTTTATGTATATGTATATATGTACATATATATATATAACTATTTTTTTTGTTTTCGCATTTACTTTAGCTTACTTATTTAAGGCAATCCTGCTTATTGCTTGATCAAGCATAAGGGGTATCGCCGGACACTTGTGCAAGTAAAATACTTGAAATATTTTTTTTTTTTTTGGAGATATTTTGTGTTTTGATACACGAAGGTAAGCAGTAAATGACAGTTAAAATATTTATATCCCGATATATATATATACGGTATATAAATACATATATATCTATATATATATATATGTATATGTTGTCGGTTATGCCCAACTGTTTTTTGCAGTATTTCCGTTTTTACCAAAAGTTATTTATAACTGTTTGATAACCGGTGTGTTTTTTTTTTTTCGCAAAACCAATAAATAAAGTGAGAATAACTTGATGAGTTATTCTATGTAAGTTAAATGAATTTGTCACAAATTTTTACCGTAATAATACATAGTACATATATGCAAAAAATTGAAAAATGAAATACTAAAAGGAATCGATACGACTCACTTTGATATCCCTCATGGGATTTTGGGGATTAGTAATTGCCAAATTGTGGGTGGGACGGTTTTTGTCCTTATAATCCTGCCCTGGGATGATTCGGTGGGTTCCTTGTTTGCTGGCTTGTTGTTATTTGTCTGTTGTTTTATTCCGCGCCCGTTTTATATTAATATGTATTTTTTATATACATATATGATTATATTTTCGCGCCCGCTGTTTTTTGTTTTTGATTTATTAGTTAGGTGGTTTTGTTTATTTTTTCCCGCGCCCGTTTTTTATTTGTAACTGCTTATTTTTTGCACCGCACTGTGATGTATATGTTATGTATGTGTATTCTTATTTGATTTTAATTTCTTTGTTTTCCTGTATTTTGTCACTACTCAAACTTTGGTGTTGGGCTTTTTGCGGCACATGGAATAGGTAAGTATGTGTGCACTTTTAACACTTATACTTTTTTTTCCCTTTTTATATTCTATTATTTTAGTTTCGGGCACTGTGTCTTGTTTTTTTTTTTTTTATATAATTTCACATGCTGTTTTCACTTGCACTCTTTTTAATTGTTATTTTCTCTTTTTTTTTTTTTTCTTCGTCAATTCGTCAATTTCACTGCACTTGCATTTGCACTTGCGCACTTATTCACTTTTGTTTGTCACTTTAGCTTAATATTTTTAGCTTTTTTTTCACCTTTGGTTGTATAATTTTGTTTTAAATTATTTTTATTCTTATTATTATTAGATATTTTTTTCTTTGTTTCACAATAGTGCCATTCAAGATGGCTCGAAGGACCATAGATAACACCAGCACTTACTTGTTGAGTCACTCCAGAATAAGAACACTGTTTTTTTTGTATTATTGCCAATAACTGTCCTTTAATTCTTTAAGGAATTTATTTGCACAAGCTTTTCACAATTGTGTTTGAAATCAAGGGTCACAAGAACAATCTCCCTGGTCGGATACCAGTGGAGGGCCAGTAAATGCGTGGAAGAACCGTATATTGATGAGCTCCTTGGTCGGATACCAATGGAGGTTGTACCAAGTATATTGTAGAAAAGAACACCGAAATTGAGTTGATTGAAGAAAACTGAGAGAAGCTGCTGCGCGCCGAAAAAAAGCCAAGAAAACGTCCGCTGATGTTAATCGCTTGTAATTCGTGATCGAAAGAGGGCGGCTTCTTCCAGGATGTGGCTTTTTGCTCGTTGGGCTGTGGAGAGTTTTGGTGGGTTTGGGCGTGTATTGGTGTGTGTGTGTGTGTGTGTGGACTGCTGCTTCCAATCGCTGAGTGTTGTCTCCAGGTGTGGTGAGTGTGCCAGTGTTGCTTTGTGAGTGGAGTGTTGTGTGGTGTAGTAGTGTATGGGGGCGGAAAGCTTAACTCATTTAGCCAGGTGTAGAATCGATTTTTTAGTACATATGCACTAAGCAATCGAAACCAATTTGCGTAAAAATATGAACTATACATATTTATGCTAATTAGCTGTTTTGAGGTTATTGGAGATGTCATATAGCTATAACGACAGTAAATTTGGAAAAATTTCACAATCTTATATTAAGGTGTAGAATACATTTCTTAGTACATATACATTAAGCAATCGATACCAAGTTGCGTAAAAATATGAACTATACCGTTTTATGCTAATTAGCTGTTTTGAGGTTATTGGAGTTGTCATATAGCCATAACTACAGTGCGTTTGGAAAAATTTCGCAATCTTATATTAAGGTGTAGAATCGATTTTTTAGTACATATGCACTAAGTAACCGATACCAAGTTGCGTAAAAATATGAACTATACATATTTATGCTAATTAACCGTTTTGAGGTTATTGGAGATGTCATATAGCCGTAACGACAGTGTATTTGGAAAAATTTCACAATCTCATATTAAGGTGTTGAATCGATTTTGTAGTACATATGCACTAAGTAGCCGATACCAATTTGCGTAAAAATATGAACTATACAAATTTATACTAATTAGCTGTTTTGAGGTTATTGGAGATGTCATATAGCCGTAACGACAGTGTATTTGGAAAAATTTCACAATCTTATATTAAGGTGTGGAATCGATATTTTAGTACACATGCACTAAGCAATCGATACCAAGTTGCGTAAAAATATGAACTATACATATATATGCAAATTAGCCGTTTTAAGGTTATTGGAGTTATCATATAGCCGTAACGACAGTGTATTTGGAAAAAATTCACAATCTTATATTAAGGTGTAGAATCCATTTTTTAGTACAGATGCACTAAGCAATCGATACCAAGTTGCGTAAAAATATGAACTATACATATTTATGATAATTAACCGTTTTGAGGTTATTGGAGTTGTCATATAGCCATAACGACAGTGTATTTGGAAAAATTTCACAATCTCATATTAAGGTGCAGAATCGATTTTTTAGTACAGATGCACTAAGCAATCGATACCAAGTTGCGTAAAAATATGAACTATACATATTTATGCTAATTAGCTGTTTTGAGATTATTGGAGTTGTCATATAGCCGTAACGACAGTGTATTTGGAAAAAATTCACAATCTTATATTAAGGTGTAGAATCCATTTTTTAGTACATATGCACTAAGCAATCTATACCAAGTTGCGTAAAAATATGAACTATACATATTTATGCTAATTAACCGTTTTGAGGTTATTGGAGTTAACATATAGCCATAACGACAGTGTATTTGGAAAAATTTCACAATCTTATATTAAGGCGTAGAATCGATTTTGTAATACATATGCACTAAGTAACCGATACCAAGTTAGGTAAAAATATGAACTATACATATTTATGCTAATTAGGCTTTTTGAATTTATTGGAGTTGTCATATAGCCGTAACGATAGTGTATTTGGAAAAATTTCACAATCTTATATTAAGGTGTAGAATCGATTTTTTAGTCCATATGCACTAAGCAATCGATACCAAGTTGCGTAAAAATATGAACTATACATATTTATGCTAATTAGGTGTTTTGAGGTTATTGGAGATGTCATATAGCTATAACGACAGTGTATTTGGAAAAATTTCACAATCTTATATTAAGGTGTAGAATCGATTTTTTAGTACAGTTGCACTAAGCAATCGATACCAAGTTGCGTAAAAATATGAACTATACATATTTATGCTAATTAGCTGTTTCGAGGTTATTGGAGATGTCATATAGCCGTAACGACAGTGTATTTGGAAAAATTTCACAATCTTATATTAAGGTGTAGAATCGATTTTTTAGTACATATGCACTAAGCAATCGAAACCAATTTGCGTAAAAATATGAACTATACATATTTATGCTAATTAGCTGTTTTGAGGTTATTGGAGATGTCATATAGCTATAACGACAGTAAATTTGGAAAAATTTCACAATCTTATATTAAGGTGTAGAATACATTTCTTAGTACATATACATTAAGCAATCGATACCAAGTTGCGTAAAAATATGAACTATACATATTTTTGCTAATTAGCTGTTTTGAGGTTATTGGAGTTTTCATATAGCCATAACGACAGTGTATTTGGAAAAATTTCACAACCTTATATTAAGGTGTAGAATCGATTTTTTAGTACATATGCACTAAGTAATCGATACCAAGTTGCGTAAAAATATGAACTATACAAATTTATACTAATTAGCTGTTTTGAGGTTATTGGAGTTGTCATATAGCCATAACTACAGTGCGTTTGGAAAAATTTCGCAATCTTATATTAAGGTGTAGAATCGATTTTTTAGTACATATGCACTAAGTAACCGATACCAAGTTGCGTAAAAATATGAACTATACATATTTATGCTAATTAACCGTTTTGAGGTTATTGGAGATGTCATATAGCCGTAACGACAGTGTATTTGGAAAAATTTCACAATCTCATATTAAGGTGTTGAATCGATTTTGTAGTACATATGCACTAAGTAGCCGATACCAAGTTGCGTAAAAATATGAACTATACATATTTATGCTAATTAACCGTTTTGAGGTTATTGGAGTTGTCATATAGCCATAACGGCAGTGTATTTGGAAAAATTTCACAATCTTATATTAAGGTGTAGAATCCATTTTTTAGCACACATACATTAAGCAATCTGTTGGACTGAAATACAATGTGTAAGCGCTTAATTCTATGTGCAAGCAATACATAAGCGTTGCCATATGTTTTTATTTTTCAACACTCCTCCTCAACGCAAATGTTTTGCTTACTTTTATTCTAAGCCTAAACACTCTGTGAACTTCGTATGTTTTTCTTTACTTAAATTTTTTGTCAAAATATCAGCAACCATTTCATTAGTTGGAATATATCTGATTTCAATTTTGCCATCTTTTATTACATCCCTAATAAAGTGGTGCTTGATATCGATATGCTTACTTCTACCATGAAACATTTGATTTTTAGACAAATGTTGCGCACTTAAGTTATCACCATAGATAATTGTTGGTTCTTGCTGCTCACACCCAATCTCGTTTAATAGATTACGTAGGAACAACGCTTCTTTAACTCCCTCCGCAAGAGCAACATATTCGGCCTCAGTGCTGCTCAAGGCCACAGTTTGTTGTTTTTTTCGACTGCCATGTGATTGCACTGCCACTGAGAACGAACGCATATCCTGAAAAGGATTTTCGATCCATCATATCATTACCCCAATCTGCATCCACGAACCCTTGCACGGGTTTTCCACAAGCGCTATAACGTAACTGCAAATCAGCTGTGGATGCCAAATATCTTAAAATATGTTTTACACCAGCTACATGTTCCGTATGAGGGTCTGCATTGCGCTGCGCCAACTTACTCACCGAATGCATTATATCTGGACGAGTACAAACAGACAAATACATTAATTCACCAATTAAAGACTGATATTCGCTGATTTCGACTCTTTTGCATGTGGTATTTTTACAACCTATTGTAAAGCCTGCATCCAATGGTGTTGCGGCTGTTCTACATTGTGTCATACTATGCCTCTGCAAAATATCTTTTATGTACTGAGATTGGCTAATATGTATCGCACCAAGTTCTCCATTACGTTCAACTTTAATGCCCAAAAAATACCGTAGCTGTCCTTTGTCAACGCAGTCAAAAATATTCGATATCTGAGCTTTAACTTTCTCTATCTCTTTTTTCGTTTTACATGCAATAATCATATCATCGACGTATACAGCAATAAGAGAAATATTACCTTCTAGATTTCTCTTATACAAACATGGTTCATTTACGCATGGAACATAGCCAATCGATTTCAGCACATTGTCTAACTTTTCGTTCCACTCTTTGCCTGACTGCTTCAATCCGTAAATCGCTTTATTTAACCGTAATACTTTATTTGGGTGTCGCTCGTCGATGAACCCTTCCGGCTGTTTCATGTACACTATGTCGTGTAGATCGCTATTAAGGTAAGCAGTACACACATCCATTTGGTGCACATATAGTTTCCATTCAACTGCTAACGCTAAAACCATACGAATCGACGAGTAGCGAATTACAGGTGAAAATGTTTCTTTATAATTTACGCCTAATTGCTGATTACAACCTTTAGCAACTAATCTGCATTTAAACCGTTCTATAGCCCCATCAACTTGGCGTTTTACACTAAACACCCATCTACATCCGATCGCGCGTTGCCCTTCTGGCAAATTCTCAAGGCTCCAGGTTTTATTTTTAATTAAAGCTGCATGCTCTTCTCTGATTGCATTTTCCCACTCTTTAGCGTATCTACAATTTAATGCTTCTGCAACCGTTTGAGGAATGTCAATATTTGTTGAGCTTTCAATTACGTTTAATAAATGTCGAGCTTTCTTCGGCCTACCTCGCATACCAGTTCGTACAAACCTTGGTCTGCCACGACCGAAACGCACCTGCTCCTCCTCCTCCAACTCGGCTTCATTACCAACATAATCATCGTCAGTATCATCGTCTTCACGATTACGTTTTTGATTGCTTACAACGTCTTCTTTAGCATCACGTTCATCTAATGACTGGTCAAATATGAAACTTTTTTGAGTATAGTTTACTAAATCTCTAACAGAATTCTCTTCGCCTTTAACTATCTCAGAAAACATAACATCTCGTGCCTCAATAACCCTTCGACAATCCGGGTCGTAAAGTCGATATGCCTTTGAGGTAAGTGAGTAACCAACCATCTTAAGCTCTTTACCTTTTGCTTGTAATTTATTGCTCTGAGTTTTATCTAAACACACCGCTATCGATCCGAATACGCGTAAGTGTTTAATCGACGGCTTACGGCCTGTCCACACTTCATAGGGAGTCATACCAGTTAATGCTTTTGTTGGCGATCTATTTCTTATATACACAGCTGTAGCAATCGCCTCTGCCCACAGCATTTCAGAAATATTCGCATATGCCATCATTGTTCTCGCCATCTCCACGATCGTTCTATTCATGCGCTCCGCTACTCCGTTTTGTTGCGGGGAGTACGGAACAGTGAGTTGTCTCTTTATACCACACTCTTTAAACAAATTATCAAACCTCTTATTGACAAACTCAAGCCCGTTGTCACTTCTCATGCATTTAATTTTTCTTTCTGTCTGTCTTTCAACTAGGTTCTTAAATGTTACAAATTTATCGAAAGCTTCGTCTTTGCTTTTAATAAAGTATATAAATACACGGCGAGATTTATCATCAATAAAACTTATATAGTATTTCGCACCGCCTAGTGAAGTTGTTCTAAATGGACCACAAACGTCTGTGTGAATCACATCAAGTAAACCTTTTGCCCGCTCACTAACTTTCTGTGGGAACGGCTGTGTGTACATTTTACACTTCATACATGTTGTGCAATTCATAAATTTTGGAAATCTAACATCTTCCAAACCATGAACCATTTTTTTGGAAGCAAGTTCTTGTAAACTTCCATAATTCAAGTGACCGTATCTTGCATGCCACTTCTCACAATTATCTCCATTTATATAAAAGCATTTATTGTTCGCTTTACTAGTAACAAATAAACCACCACTTTGTTTCGCTTTTAATATAATTCTTCCGATATTATCGCATACGATAGCATGTTCATGCGCAAACTTTACAACAAAACCTCGCTGTATGATTTTGTTAACTGATATAAAGTTTCCACCTAGCTCAGGTACATATAAAGCATCGGTCAGTAATACATCACCTTCATTTGTCGTTAACAACACTTCGCCTATTCCTTCAGCATACATATAATTACTTCCAGCGAGTGTGACTCTCTCTCTGCGCTCCTGGAATTTCGTAAACATCTTACGATCGCTGCACATGTGCGCTGTAGCTCCACTGTCCACGCACCACTCAGAGGAATTGAAGAACGATATATTTGTTGCTGCTAACATGGTATATGATTTCTGTTCTCTATCACCGTGTTTCTTCTTTGCTTTGCACTTTGATGCAAAATGCCCTGGTCGCCCACATGCATAACAT
Organism: Bactrocera dorsalis; assembly: GCF_023373825.1. Classification (NCBI taxonomy): domain Eukaryota; kingdom Metazoa; phylum Arthropoda; class Insecta; order Diptera; family Tephritidae; genus Bactrocera; species Bactrocera dorsalis. Next base: position 448,937 of record NC_064308.1, on the reverse strand, counting down.
TTCAACTCTCTGTTGCCTTTGCTGTTGTTGTTGTTTCTGCTTGCATTCACCTGTGCATATACATGGATACCGCTTGACTCGCCTGATTCGCCTCGCTTACGTTCACCTTCTTCTATGATTTTAGAGTTCACAAAACTGAATGATGGTAAATTGTCTCTAGTTTCCATAGCTACTACGAAATTATCAAAACTTTTAGGCAAATTTGACAATAACATAATTACCAACACCTCATCAGGTAATGCTATATCCATCTCAGCGAGCTTGTCTGCTACGTTGCTAAAATCATTCAGGTACTTCAAAATATCATCATTTTCCTCCATTTTCATGTTGATCAGCTTTCTATATAATGACACCTTACGTACGGGACCAGTAGCTTTGTACAAAGTCTCCAGTGCTTTCCATGCCTCCAACGACGATTTGCATTTCCTTATATGCATAAGCTGCGACGTCTTTACGCCAAGTGTAATGGTAGCTAGAGCCTTCTCGTCAAGCACATCCCACTTATCTGCAACAGCTATATTTCGCACGAACTTTCCGCTGACGATTTTCCACAATTCCGTGTGTATAAGGATGCTCTTCATTTGGGTACACCAACTGTCGTAGTTATGGCCATCCAGCTTATCTATTTGCATCAGAGCCGCTGAACTCATTTTTACTTGATGTTGAATTTTGTCTTTACAAAATAAGTCTTTCACTTTCACTAACTATAGTTATATCGCAATTATATATGTCGTTTTAAATCAAATATTAGATTAGTTCCCCGATCTCTCATTTGTCTCTTAGCAATTCTTTAACTGCACGTGTCTTTGCGAATTCTTTTTGTCTAAAATCCACGTGGCTCTGGGCCCATAACCTATGTTGGACTGAAATACAATGTGTAAGCGCTTAATTCTATGTGCAAGCAATACATAAGCGTTGCCATATGTTTTTATTTTTCAACACAATCTATACCAAGTTGCGTAAAAATATGAACTAGACATATTTGTGCTAATTAGCTGTTTTGAGGTTATTGGAGTTGTCATATAGCCATAACGACAGTGTATTTGGAAAAATTTCACAATCTTATATTAAGGTGTAGAATCGATTTTTTAGTACATATGCACTAAGCAATCGAAACCAATTTGCGTAAAAATATGAACTATACATATTTATGCTAATTAGCTGTTTTGAGGTTATTGGAGATGTCATATAGCTATAACGACAGTAAACTTGGAGAAATTTCACAATCTTATATTAAGGTGTAGAATACATTTCTTAGTACATATACATTAAGCAATCGATACCAAGTTGCGTAAAAATATGAACTATACATATTTTTGCTAATTAGCTGTTTTGAGGTTATTGGAGATGTCATATAGCCGTAACAACAGTGTATTTGGAAAAATTTCACAATTTTATATTAAGGCGTAGAATCGATTTTTTAGTACATATGCACTAAGCAATCTATACCAAGCTGCGTAAAAATATGAACTATACATATTTATGCTAATTAACCGTTTTTTCATCCATTTTTTAGTACATATACAATAAGCACTAGATACCAAGTTGCGTAAAAATATGAACTATACATATTTATGCTTATTAGCTGTTTTGAGGTTATTGGAGATGTCATATAGCCGTAACGACAGTGTATTTGGAAAAATTTCACAATCTTATATTAAGGTGTGGAATCGATATTTTAGTACACATGCACTAAGCAATCGATACCAAGTTGCGTAAAAATATGAACTATACATATATATGCAAATTAGCCGTTTTAAGGTTATTGGAGTTATCATATAGCCGTAACGACAGTGTATTTGGAAAAATTTCACAATCTTATATTAAGGTGTAGAATCCATTTTTTAGTACATATACATTAAGCAGTCGATACCAAGTTGCGTAAAAATACGAACTATACATATTTATGATAATTAACCGTTTTGAGGTTATTGGAGTTGTCATATAGCCATAACGACAGTGTATTTGGAAAAATTTCACAATCTCATATTAAGGTGCAGAATCGATTTTTTAGTACAGATGCACTAAGCAATCGATACCAAGTTGCGTAAAAATATGAACTATACATATTTATGCTAATTAGCTGTTTTGAGATTATTGGAGTTGTCATAAAGCCGTAACGAGTTAATTTTTACCAGAAGTAAAAATGAGTCAAAAGAATATATTTTGAGCTGCACTGAAATGTGTACTCTTTATTTATACTCTTAAGACTAACTTATTACATCGTTCTTACTTCTATTTTTACTAACTAGTATATTTACTTATTACTAAATAGTTGATAGTTTGTCTACATACAGATTAATTATTTGTTTAGGTTTGTTTACATATATATTGTTCGCTTAGATATAATTTCTTTGTTTTAAGATAAGGTTGTCGTGGTATTCAAACTCAATGTTGTTTTGTTACTTCTTTGTTTGGGATTGTTTGTTTTAGTGATAGTGCATTTCAGTTGTTCCAACTCAAGGTTGTTTTGATGCATTCTATTTACTGAAACAAAAGATAGTTTTGTTGTTTGTTACTATTATAAGGAATACGTTCCTTAACTCTCCCCTATGTTAAAATGAAATGTCCTCATTTCAAAACATCTGGGCTTATTATTGTTTTTGCATGTTTCTTATGATGCTTTCTTTTCTATTATAATTTAATTTTTAATTCGCTTAAATTTTCTACAATTCAACCACTTTCTTTTTTCTTATAATTTAGTTTTTAATTAGCGTCATTTTCTACAATTCAACAACAATTTACCATTTTGGCTTGCCTTGTTTTCGGTGCCTTTTTTGGGTAATTGGTGTTGCTTGTGGAAATTTTCACTTTTTGATTGAGGATAATCTTTGTATAAATTCCTCTTGTTGCTTGTTTATAATTACCATCAATGCAGTTACTTGTGCTTGGAGTTGGGGCATCTTTGCTTCTTCCTAACTTATAGTTAACTGTAAAATGTTTCAGGATTCAACGTTGTCCGCTTTTTCAGGGTCTATTGCGAATATTGGTGAAAGTATTATCCATTATTTCAGGACCTATACTTTTTTACCTTGTTCCACTTTTTCAGGAATTGTCGCTGTCCGCTGTTCCAGGGTCTGTTGTGAACCTTGCTGAATTCGCCGCTGTCCGTTTTTTCAGGATATTCATTGCCATTTGTTTCTGCACTTTTTTCAGGCATTTAGTGCTGAAAGTCCTACTTCCTGTGGAATTTTTTTGATTTAGTCCTTTCGGAATAAAATCTGGCTTTTTGGATAGCAAATAAATTTGCCATCCCGGTTGAGCCCCCAGTTAATTTTTACCAGAAGTAAAAATGAGTCAAAAGAATATATTTTGAGCTGCACCGAAATGTGTACTCTTTATTTATACTCCTAAGACTGACTTATTACATCGTTCTTACTTCTATTTATACTAATTAGTATATTTACTTATTACTAAATAGTTGATAGTTTGTCTACATACAGATTAATTATTTGTTTAGGTTTGTTTACATATATATTGTTCGCTTAGATATAATTTCTTTGTTTTAAGATAAGGTTGTCGTGGTATTCAAACTCAATGTTGTTTTGTTACTTCTTTGATTGGGATTGTTTGTTTTAGTGATAGTGCATTTCAGTTGTTCCAACTCAAGGTTGTTTTGATGCATTCTATTTACTGAAACAAAAGATAGTTTTGTTGTTTGTTACTATTATAAGGAATACGTTCCTTAACTAACGACAGTGTATTTGGAAAAATTTCACAATCTTATATTAAGGCGTAGAATTGATTTTTTAGTACATATGCACTTAGCAATCGATACCAAGTTGCGTAAAAATATGAACTATACATATTTATGCTAATTAGCTGTTTTGAGGTTATTGGAGTTGTCATATAGCCGTAACGACAGTGTATTTGGAAAAATTTCACAATCTTTTATTAAGGTGTAGAATCCATTTTTTAAGTACATATGCACTAAGCAATCTATACCAAGTTGCGTAAAAATATGAACTATACATATTTATGCTAATTAGCTGTTTTGAGGTTATTGGAGTTGTCATATAGCCGTAACGACAGTGTATTTGGAAAAATTTCACAATCTTTTATTAAGGTGTAGAATCCATTTTTTAAGTACATATGCACTAAGCAATCTATACCAAGTTGCGTAAAAATATGAACTATACATATTTATGCTAATTAACCGTTTTGAGGTTATTGGAGTTGTCATATAGCCATAACGACAGTGTATTTGGAAAAATTTCACAATCTTATATTAAGGTGTAGAATCGATTTTTTAGTACAGATGCACTAAGCAATCTATACCAAGCTGCGTCAAAATATGAACTATACATATTTATGCTAATTAACCGTTTTGAGGTTATTGGAGTTGTCACATAACCATAATGACAGTGTTTTTGGAAAAATTTCACAATCTTATATTAAGGTGTAGAATCGATCTTTTAGTACAGATGCACTAAGCAATCTATACCAAGCTGCGTCAAAATATGAACTATACATATTTATGCTAATTAACCGTTTTGAGGTTATTGGAGTTGTCACATAACCATAATGACAGTGTATTTGGAAAAATTTCACAATCTTATATTAAGGTGTAGAATCGATCTTTTAGTACAGATGCACTAAGCAATCTATACCAAGTTGCGTAAAAATATGAACTATACATATTTATGCTAATTAACCGTTTTGAGGTTATTGGAGTTGCCATACAGCCATAACGACAGTGTATTTGGAAAAATTTCACAATCTTATATTAAGGCGTAGAATCGATTTTTTAGTACAGAAGCACTAAGCAGTCGATACCCAGTTTCGTAAAAATATGAACTATACATATTTATGCTAATTAACCGTTTTGAGGTTATTGGAGTTGTCACATAACCATAATGACAGTGTATTTGGAAAAATTTCACAATCTTATATTAAGCTGTAGAATCGATCTTTTAGTACAGATGCACTAAGCAATCTATACCAAGTTACGTAAAAATATGAACTATACATATTTATGCTAATTAACCGTTTTGAGGTTATTGGAGTTGCCATAAAGCTATAACGACAGTGTATTTGGAAAAATTTCACAATCTTATATTAAGGTGTAGAATCCATTTTTTAGTACATATACATTAAGCAATCGATACCAAGTTTCGTAAAAATATGAACTATACATATTTATGCTAATTAGCTGTTTTGAGGTTATTGGAGATGTCATATAGCCGTAACGACAGTGCATTTGGAAAAATTTCACAATCTTATATTTAGGTGTAGAATCGATTTTTTAGTACATATGCACTAAGCAATCGAAACCAATTTGCGTAAAAATATGAACTATACATATTTATGCTAATTAGCTGTTTTGAGGTTATTGGAGATGTCATAAAGCTATAACGACAGTGTATTTGGAAAAATTTCACAATCTTATATTAAGGTGTAGAATCCATTTTTTAGTACATATACATTAAGCAATCGATACCAAGTTTCGTAAAAATATGAAATATACATATTTATTCTAATTAGCCTTTTTGAAGTTATTGGAGATGTCATATAACCATAACGACAGTGCATTTCACAATCTTATATTAAGGTGTAGAATCCATTTTTTAGTACATATGCACTAAGTAACCGATACCAAGTTGCGTAAAAATATGAACTATACATATTTATGCTAATTAGCTGTTTTGAGGTTATTGGAGATGTCATATAGCCGTAACGACAGTGCATTTGGAAAAATTTCACAATCTTATATTAAGGTGTATAATCGATTTTTTAGTACATATGCTTTAAGCAATCGAAACCAATTTGCGTAAAAATATGAACTATACATATTTATGCTAATTAGCTGTTTTGAGGTTATTGGAGATGTCATATAGCTATAACGACAGTGTATTTGGAAAAATTTCACAATCTTATATTAAGGTGTAGAATCCATTTTTTAGTACATATACATTAAGCAATCGATACCAAGTTTCGTAAAAATATGAACTATACATATTTATGCTAATTAGCTGTTTTGAGGTTATTGGAGATGTCATATAGCTATAACGACAGTGTATTTGGAAAAATTTCACAATCTTATATTAAGGTGTAGAATCCATTTTTTAGTACATATGCACTAAGTAACTGATACCAAGTTGCGTAAAAATATGAACTATACATATTTATGCTAATTAGCTGTTTTGAGGTTATTGGAGATGTCATATAGCCGTAACGACAGTGTATTTGGAAAAATTTCACAATCTTATATTAAGGTGTAGAATCGATTTTTTAGTACAGTTGCACTAAGCAATCGATACCAAGTTGCGTAAAAATATGAACTATACATATTTATGCTAATTAGCTGTTTCGAGGTTATTGGAGATGTCATATAGCCGTAACGACAGTGTATTTGGAAAAATTTCACAATCTTATATTAAGGTGTAGAATCGATTTTTTAGTACATATGCACTAAGCAATCGAAACCAATTTGCGTAAAAATATGAACTATACATATTTATGCTAATTAGCTGTTTTGAGGTTATTGGAGATGTCATATAGCTATAACGACAGTAAATTTGGAAAAATTTCACAATCTTATATTAAGGTGTAGAATCGATTTTTTAGTACATATACATTAAGCAATCGATACCAAGTTGCGTAAAAATATGAACTATACATATTTATGCTAATTAGCTGTTTTGAGGTTATTGGCGTTGTCACATAACCATAATGACAGTGTATTTGGAAAAATTTCACAATCTTATATTAAGCTGTAGAATCGATCTTTTAGTACAGATGCACTAAGCAATCTATACCAAGTTACGTAAAAATATGAACTATACATATTTACGCTAATTAACCGTTTTGAGGTTATTGGAGATGTCATATAGCTATAACGACAGTGTATTTGGAAAAATTTCACAATCTTATATTAAGGTGTAGAATCGATTTTTTAGTACAGATGCACTAAGCAATCTATACCAAGTTACGTAAAAATATGAACTATACATATTTATGCTAATTAGCTGTTTCGAGGTTATTGGAGATGTCATATAGCCATAACGACAGTGTATTTGGAAAAATTTCACAATCTTATATTAAGGTGTAGAATCGATTTTTTAGTACAGAAGCACTAAGCAGTCGATACCCAGTTTCGTAAAAATATGAACTATACATATTTATGCTAATTAACCGTTTTGAGGTTATTGGAGTTGTCACATAACCATAATGACAGTGTATTTGGAAAAATTTCACAATCTTATATTAAGCTGTAGAATCGATCTTTTAGTACAGATGCACTAAGCAATCTATACCAAGTTACGTAAAAATATGAACTATACATATTTACGCTAATTAACCGTTTTGAGGTTATTGGAGATGTCATATAGCTATAACGACAGTGTATTTGGAAAAATTTCACAATCTTATATTAAGGTGTAGAATCGATTTTTTAGTACAGATGCACTAAGCAATCTATACCAAGCTGCGTAAAAATATGAACTATACATATTTATGCTAATTAACCGTTTTGAGGTTATTGGAGTTGCCATACAGCCATAACGACAGTGTATTTGGAAAAATTTCACAATTTTATATTAAGGTGTAGAATCGATTTTTTAGTACAGATGCACTAAGCAATCGATACCAAGTTGCGTAAAAATATGAACTATACATATTTATGCTAATTAGCTGTTTCGAGGTTATTGGAGATGTCATATAGCCATAACGACAGTGTATTTGGAAAAATTTCACAATCTTATATTAAGGTGTAGAATCGATTTTTTAGTACACATACATTAAGCAATCGATACCAAGCTGCGTAAAAATACGAACTATACATATTTATGCTAATTAACCGTTTTGAGGTTATTGGAGATTGGCTAAATGAGCACCTGACCCTCCTTAATATAATAACGTACACACCATACTCAACACGGCTACACCATCCACATCATCCACACATCATACTCCAATATTCATCCCACACACACCAACTCATCATCATCTACACCACACCTTTCACACCACACACGAGGACACCAAACACAATCAACAAAAGGGACTGGCGGACGGCGCCAGCCTCCCTTTCTAATACGATCTGCACGCCCGTACGCATCTCCGTCCAACGAGTCATTTTTTCTCCGCTTTAAAGTCGTCGTCAAATCACCAGGTGAGTTTGCCGTGAGTTTTATATAACGTGTCTATGGTCCTTCGAAGCCGTACCGAACGGCAGCAGTGGTAATAATAGAAAAAAAAATATATATAAATATATATATATATATAAATAAATAACAAGAATAATAAAAATCGGTCCGGTGTTACGGTATCGCGTTAACTAAGACAAAAAACAAAAAAAACAAGTGTTGGTGAAAAAAAAAAAAAGAAACCGGAGCTTAAAACAGTTAGAACAAAAAAAAAAAAAAAAATCACGGCAGAGAAAACGGTAGTGGAAAAGAAAAAAAAACCCGTTGGTGACAAAACGGGAAGAAAATAAATACACCGGTAGTGACAAATCTTTGGGAAAAAAGAAAAACAAAAAAAAAATTTGAAACGATTGGTGACAAAAGTTGGCAAAAACGAAAAAATATAACATGTACAAAAAGGCATAACGTATAAAACAGTGAAGAAACGTACAAAGTGAAAAAAATACAACGGAGAAGAGTGCAGTGGTGAACAAAACGAACAAAAATATATATATCTATATATACATATATCTTTATACATAACAAGCAAAAAAAAAAGAAAAACACAATTGAGACAAAAGAGCGCAGTGTGCTAAAACAAAAAAAAAAAAAGAAAAGGTGATAAAAGTGCAGTGTCATACACATACAATATACGTACATTTATGTGTATGTAAAAAGTTAGTGAAAAAATCAAAAACAGAAAAACAAATTTGGCAACCAAATACAAATATGTATATGTATATATACATACATACAACATAAAAAGTTAAAGTGGAAAGCAAAGCACAACTAACACACAAAAAAAAAAAAAAAAGTTCTAAACCATCAGTGAGGTGAAAAGGTGAAAAGGGAATAAGTGAAGTTTGGGTACAATAACGCACAAACAAACAAAAAAAAGAAGAATAAAGAAAAAAGAAAAAAGAAAACACAAAGGCACCAGGGATTCACCACAGCAACCAACAGCAAAGGGATAGGAGCAAGAAGCTAAGGCACAAGCGCAGGCACAGGCACTGGCATATACACACAGACAAATACACTCATTACTTATTATATACAAAAGCCCCTGGCGGCAATCCAAGTGAGTTGTATCGTCTCCTTTAAATTTTTATATATTATATCATATGTATGGGTTAAAATCTAAAATATAAAATTTCCGGTTCAGACCAAAATTCCGGTCGAAAAGAAAACAAAAAAAAAAATTTTAAAATTAAAATTATATTTAAATTAAAAACCGTTACCAAACTGTTTTTGGTGTTCGGTTTATTTTCCGGTAAAAACCGAAAACCGCTAACAAAGCAGTTTGGTACTGCGTATAACAGATTAGTGATTGCCGGTAAATGCTTACCGTTGTGTTTTGACACAAAACTACCCCTAAAAAATATATACATATAAAAGTTCAAGTATTTACTTGCGAAATTTCCAGCAAGCCCCCTTATACTTCACCAAGTATAAGCAGGATTGCTTAAAATAAGCTACGGCAATCAAAGAAAAAAAAAAACAAGAAACGCGTATTTGCGAATTAAATTTTATACCATACATACATATGTACATATGTACATTTCACATATATTTATAAAAACACATAAAGAGCATAACGGGCTCCTTTACTACGCGAATCATATGCATATATCCATATTGCAAATATCTACATTTAGTACATACATACATATATTTTCTCATTATCATTCTATTTTCTTTTCGCGGCCTCGTCTCACTGCGTACACATATACATACATACTTATGTATATGCGGCGCAGTTACACAAATTATATAAAGGGTGATTTTTTAAGAGCTTGATAACTTTTTTTTAAAAAAAAACGCATAAAATTTGCAAAATCTCATCGGTTCTTTATTTGAAACGTTAGATTGGTTCATGACATTTACTTTTTGAAGATAATTTCATTTAAATGTTGACCGCGGCTGCGTCTTAGGTGGTCCATTCGGAAAGTCCAATTTTGGGCAACTTTTTCGAGCATTTCGGCCGGAATAGCCCGAATTTCTTCGGAAATGTTGTCTTCCAAAGCTGGAATAGTTGCTGGCTTATTTCTGTAGACTTTAGACTTGACGTAGCCCCACAAAAAATAGTCTAAAGGCGTTAAATCGCATGATCTTGGTGGCCAACTTACGGGTCCATTTCTTGAGATGAATTGTTGT